>NW_023997754.1:0-17769 GCF_015586225.1 Lucilia sericata
AGGAAAGAGCAGCGAACAACGAACGAACGAACGAACGAACGAACGAAACGAACGAACGAACGAACGAACGAACGAAACGAACGAACGAACGAAGACGAACGAAACGAACGAACGAACGAACGAACGAACGAACGAACGAACGAAACGAACGAACGAACAACGAACGAACAACGAACGAACGAACGAACGAACGAAACGAACGAAGAACGAACGAACGAACTAACGAACGAACGAACGAACGAACGAACGAACGAACGAACGAACGAACGAACGAACGAACGAACGAACGAACGAACGAAACGAACGAACGAACGAACGAACGAACGAACGAACGAACGAAAACGAACGAACGAACGAAACGAACGAACGAACGAACGAACGAAGAACGAACGAACGAAAACGAACGAACGAACGAACGAACGAACGAACGAAACGAACGAACGAACGAACAACGAACGAACGAACGAACGAACAAAACGAACGAACGAACGAACGAACGAACGAACGAACGAACGAACGAACGAACGAACGAACGAACGAACGAACGAACGAACGAACGAACGAACGAACGAACGAACGAACGAACGAACGAACGAAACGAAACGAACGAACGAACGAACGAACGAACGACGAACGAACGAACGAACGAACGAACGAACGAACGAACGAACGAACGAACGAACGAAGAACGAACGAACGAACGAAACGAACGAACGAACGAACGAACGAACGAACGAACGAACGAACGAACGAACGAAAACGAACGAACGAACGAACGAACGAAACGAACGAACGAACGAACGAACGAAGAACGAACGAAAAACGAACGAACGAACAAACAACGAACGAACGAACGAACGAACAACGAACGAACACGAACGAACGAACAAAACTAACAACGAACGAACGAAAACGAACTAACAAAACGAACTAAAACGAAAACTAACAACGAACGAACGAACTAACGAAGAACAACGAACAATAACGAACTAACGAACGAACTAACTAACGAACGAACTAACTAACGAACTAACTAACGAACTAACTAAAACTAACTAACGAACTAACTAACTAACTAACGAACTAACACTAAAAACTAAACTAACTAACTACGAACTAACTAACTAACTAACTAACGAACGAACTAACTAACTACTAACTACTAACTAACTAACTAACTAACTAACTAACTAACTAACTAACGAACTAACTAACGAACTAACTAACTAACTAACTAACTAACTACTAACTAACTAAACTAACTTAACTAACAACTAACACCTAACTAACTAACTGACTAACTAACTAACTAACTAACTAACTAACTAACTAACTAACTAACCGACTGGACTAACTAACTAACTAACTAACTAAGTAAGTAACTAACTAACTAACTAACTAACTTTCGATATTTACTCTAAACGAAATTTAAATTTTTTAATACAAAATCTAAGCAAGATTAGGGTCCGCAGTTAATCCCTCTCCCAGTTTTTGTACCTAATTAAAAGTGTTTGTAGGGATAGGCCCAATTTCGGTTACAACACTACCTCACATTCTATTTTTTATTAAGATTTTTTGTCCACGTTTGTCATTTAATGAGGTCATTTTACTATGGGAAGGAATTATAGACTACTTTTTATGCAAGATGCCACGCCCACTTATAAAATTAATATTAAAATTAACATATCTCAGAAACTGCAACAACTAAAGTTCTCAAATTTGATATGAACAATTTTGAATATATAAAACAGTTAGTATTTAGTATCAATTAAACCGCTTTATATGGATAGGAAATACTATTAAAGCTATAATTCTCAAATTTTGCAAAAATTTTTATATATGGTTTTTAATTATATTATTTTTAAGGGCAGACTGTTTGGTTTTTCCCTTCACGATTTATGTAAAGTTTTATCATCCACTGCTATCACATGAAACAAAACGAAACATGTCTTTATAAAAACAATAGCGTCTCTAAGTCAAGTGAATTATTAAATTTTATTTTAATTATTCAAATTTTAAATTAAAACATAAAATATTCCAACATTTAAAACAAAACAAAATTTATTAAAATATTTAAAATAAGAAAACAATATTATGTTAAATAACAAATCATCACGTTGAGTAAAATCGCATAGACAAGACAGACATACTTTTTTATCTTATTAAAAAGATCGTGATAATGTTGATAATCGTCATCATTATGAACATAATGCTTGTCATTATCATGAACTGTTAACACCGGTTAATTTCAATAGTTGTAGTATGTGCTGTAGAGTGTGATTGTTATGCTAATTTGTCGGTGAATGACGATAATAAATTAATTATTTAATTTTTTGTATTTTTGGTATTTATGCTGAGAGCTCTATCATCAACTTTATTTATTTTTAATAGAAACAACGTCTTCATCTGGTATTGTTTTTTAAACAAAAATCCATTAAATATCCCTGACCTTACCTTCAGCAATTTATACAATAATCATTTATTAATATTTTGTTAAATATATAATTTTAAAGAATATCAGTTTTTTCAAAGTGGTCTTTTTTATAAATTTTTTGCAAAATAGAAAGGCGGAAGGATGGTAAAAGATCTTCCGAATTGTTTTGTTTAGATTTTATTGTAATTCTAATAAGAATTGTTGAAAAAACCGGATGTAACCCAAAGAGTGTTACGTAAATCTTACGCCCACTGTTATTGTTTTTGAACAGAGGATTAATTCAATAAATTGTTACAAATTTCAAAAGTTTGAATACAAAGTTGTTATTGTTTAAATTTGAGTTAAATCATTAAGGTTTATTTTTCAGAAATGTTTAAAGTCCATTTACCCTTTTATCTATATAATTTCAAACAGATCATTGTCACCTTTACAGCAAAGTTGATAATGGTAGATCATCATTATCATGTAAAATAATTGTATTTCCATTAATCATGAATCGTACTTGTTTATCATTGTATTTCAAAAGATATTGGCCAAACAAATTAAAAAGATTTAATTGTATTCATGCTTCTTCTTTCAAATGACAAAATTTGATTTATGAATAATGTCTAATTACTTTACATTTACGTTTAGAAGTAAGAAAACCTTTGGTATTAATGTAAAATTAATTAGAGAAGCCCTTTTGTAAAAACTTTTAAATCTGTAATGCCCAAGTGATTCCACTAATGGTTGACTATGTCAAAATGAATTACCTAGAGATGTATGTATATTGAAGGAATTTTTAAAAAATTTCAAATACCCTAAGAGGTATTATTAAGACTTAATTTGTAGGCGATCGCACAAGCAATCGTATTGGTTTCATTTAATAAGCAAATCAACGTGTTATTTTCGACTGTATCCACCACTTCAGAACAGGCATGGGGGTAATGATTACACAAAGTTTTTCATTACATGGTCAATTATAATCATATGTAATGTGTGATTGAGCAATAACCAATTAAAATAACTCGTAATTCAATTACAATTTCCAATTATAATTAAATGTAATGTGTAATTGACCAATAACCAATTACTTGAAAATTAAAGTTTTTGCCAATTACAATTACTTGTATAATTGTAGTTTTGCAATTACAATTACTTGTAATTGTAATTGAAGTTTCCAATTAAAATTACCTGTAATTGTAATTTAGGTATTACAATTACATGTAATTATAACAAACAAAATTCAGAATTACAAGTAATTGTAATTAGAAATTCTTCAATTACAATTACAAGTAACTGTAATTGGCAACAAATCAATTACAAGTAAATGTAAATGGCAAAACTTCAATTACAATTACAAGTAATTGAAATTTGTAAAGCTTCAATTACAATTACTTCAAATGTAATAAATGTAATTGAAAATGTAGTAATTACCCCCCCCCAGGCCGGCTTCAAAACATGTTTGTAGATTCTAAAATGATTTCGTGACCCTATATGTGGTCTTTATACAATTATCGACTGATCCTTTCGGAATTTAAATTTTAATATAGTACTAATTGTTTCCTAAAATAGTACTTTTTAGGATTAAAAGTACTAAATACTAGACTACCTTCTTGAATAAGCGATGGTATTTGGACCAGTCTAAGGTTTAGACCATAGTTTATGAACTAATCTGTTGACTAGCCTATGGGACAGTTTATCGACTAGAATATGATAAGCCTATGGCAAGTTTAGGGTTTTGTATATGAAAAAATCAGAGATTTGGTTTAGAAATACATAAGTCCATTTACTGGTTTTGGGATTAGCTTTAAAAATATTATTTATATTCACTAATCTGTAGACTAATCTATGGATAAGTATATGTATTTGTCTATGAATTAGTCTATTGACTTGACTTGGGATTAATCTAAGGACTAGTCTAGGGTTTGATCTACAGATTAGTCTGTTTCCTTAAGTAGTACTTTTTAGAATTAAAAATACTAAATTTCTTTTCAATTGTTACGCTAGACTATATTTTTGGATAAGCTATAATATATTAACTAGTCTATGGTCTTGGCTAAACCATAGGCTATGACTAGTCTTCAATATGAACTACTCTATGAATTATTCTTATTGTGGACTAATATGTAGATACGTCTATAGCAACTCTAGGGTTTTGTATATGAACAAGTATGAGATTTGCTCTAGAAATACATAAGTCCATTCACTGGTTTATGGGCCAGTTTGGGATTAGCTTTGAAAATAGTATATTGACTAGTCTGCGGACTAATCTATGAATAAGTCTATGTAATAGTCTATTGATTTCTCCATCGAATAGTCTATTGACTTGTCTAAGAATTCGTCTATGAACAAGTCAAAAGTTTGATCTGCAGATTAGTGCCAGTTTTGGGATTAGCTTAGAAAATAGTCTATTGAACAAGTCAAGAGTTCGATCTACAGATTAGTCTATTGACGAGTCTTTGAACAAGTGCAAGAATTTATTTACCAACTAGTCTATAGATAAGTCTATTGATTATGTCTTAGTCTATTGACTAGTCTGTTAACTATTTTATTGACTTCTCTAGGAGTATTAGTCTAAAGATTAGCCCATTGGTTAGGATTGATCTAAAGATTAGTCCATTGACATTGAGTAGTTTATATATAGTCTATTGACTTGATTAGGATTTAGTTTATGGACTAATCTAGGGTTAATTTGAAATTTGTTTATTTTCGACCCTATTCTGAATGCGTATTTTGATGCAAATAATTTTCGGAAAATAAACACATACATATGTATGTATAGTCAAAATCGATTCATAAATAAGGGACAAATGGGCAAGGGTTATAATGAGATCCCACCCTAAATATTGGCAGTTGTGCCGTTATTTGTTGAATTACTAGCACATTTAGCATAATTATGAGGTCCAATGCCCTATTCGAGGTGGGTGGTTTAGGATTCGATCCATTTCAACCGTTTTCAAATTAAAAAACGCAGTTTTTGTCCCTTTTTGAGACTTTATAACAGCGCCAAGACAACTGTACTGTATGCCATCTGAGAGTCCATTCTGTCAACCTTAAAATAGAGAATTAACATGTGACATATCTTTTTTTCTTTTTCGATATACATACATATATTCACCTAAAGATATGATAGACAAATTCCAGATTCGGATTCGATGCAGCTAAATTCTTCAGAAAAGTATACTTTGAGCTCTGGATTAAAAATTTCTCAGCCTGTATTATATAAAAATTTTTACCTATAGTCAAGTCAAGGTTTTCATTGACTTCGTTAATTATAACCTAAAAACAATTCCAATACAATTGATAAAATTTAAAGTGCCATAATACTCTAGCCACCATTATCCATTAGATATAATATCAAAGTACCCTAACTAATATCTTGACCAACTGTAATCTCCCTTTTAACAATTTCAATACTCATCAAACTTTAGCTAAAATGCCCTAAAGCTTTTTAAGTACTTAAATGTATGCGCTTAAATTTATATGTTTGCAAATACTATCTAAAGATTTAATAATAATTAAATATTTGTACTTTTGTTAATGTTTATTTTTGCTGACCAACCAACCACCAGTAATTCATTCATCTATTATTTACTACATATTTGCCTTTTGTAATTTTGTTTAAATACTACAGGTGTATTTGGTATTGGTGGCCTTTTGAAAAAATTAACTATATAATTGTTGAAAAAGTAATAAATTATTTAAAATTAATTTTGCATTAATTTTGTGCTAGTTAATTATAAGGTTATTGTTTTCGTTACTTGACAACTCTGTCAATCTGTGACTTGAATTATATTTAAAAAAAAAACTTTTTTAAGTTTTTGAAGTTATTTATGTTTGGTATTATAACAGATCTGAATTGTTCTACATATAGTTCCCTTCTAAACACTTAGAATTAACGGTGTGCGAAATTTCATGAAAATCGGTTTAGTATTTAGAAATTTGCATTGCAGAGAAAGAAGTGGGCGTTAAATAAGGGCGTGGTTTTTTGTATAACTAACTATACATACCAGTTATGAGTATAAAATGTTATTTATTTTTCATAATAAAGAATTTATGTTACCTTTTACCACTTTCTGAAATGGGCTTTATATGGGGGCTAGAGGCAATATTAACGAATACTTAAAAAATGGTGGTTGGATTTATGCTTACACTGAATTTCGGCATTTAAAAATCCCAAAGTTTAAGTATTTTTCAACTAAAATTTTTAAATGAAATTACGAATGGGATTTATTTGAAAATCCTGGGATTTCGAAAAATCACTCACGATTGGCAGCCCTAATAAGCACAGATCGCAATTAGAAATGTTTAAAATCCATTCCATTTTTTTCACCCTGGATTTTCGGGAATCGTGATTTCCCGTTTGGCATCTCTAGTACTTAAATTACAAGGTTTACGGTTAACGGAAAGACGGACATGGGTGAATGATTCTAAAAAATCCTGAATCCTGGGATTTCCAAAAATCACTCACGATTGGCAGCCGTAATAAGTACAGATCGCAATTGGAAATGTTTAAAATCGGTCCATTTTTTTCACCCTGGATTTTCGGGAATCGAGATTTCCCGTTTGGCATCTCTAGTACTTACATTACAAGGTTTACGGCTAACGGAAAGACGGACATGGGTGAATCGACCCAGAAAATGATTCTAAAAAAATCCTGAATCCTGGGATTTCCAAAAATTACTCACGATTGGCAGCCCTAATAAGTACAGATCGCAATTGGAAATATTTAAAATCGGTCCATTTTTTCACCCTGGATTTTCGGGAATCGTGATTTCTCGTTTGGTATCTCTAGTACTTACATTACAAGGTTTACGGTTAACGGAAAGACGGACATGGGTGAATCGACCTAGAAAATGATTCTAAAAAAATCCTGAATCCTGGGATTTCCAAAAATCACTCATGGTTGGCAGCCCTAATAACTACAGATCGCAATTGGAAACGTTTAAAATCGGTCCATTTTTTCACCCAGGATTTTCGGGAATCGTGATTTCCCGTTTGGCATCTCTAGTACTTACATTACAAGGTTTACGCTTAACGGAAAGACGGACATAGGTGAATCGACCTAGAAAATGATTCTAAAAAAATCCTGAATCCTAGGATTTCCAAAAATCAATCACGGTTGGCAGCCCTAATAAGTACAGATCGCAATTGGAAACGTTTAAAATCGGTCCATTTTTTCACCCAGGATTTTCGGGAATCGTGATTTCCCGTTTGGCATCTCTAGGTTTACGGTTAACGGAAAGACGGACATGGGTGAATCGACCTAGAAAATGATTCTAAAACTATTGATATACTTTAAGGTGGATAATAGGCCTTATATTTGTATGCGTCTCAAACATCAGCAAAAACCCAATAAAAATCTCTACTAAAGTGGTGGGTGCATGGTAAAAATATGTATTTTCTAAATGGTTGATCCCATTTACAGAGTGGAATATAGGATTAATGGAGCTTCGAACCTGAATCAACAGGTTGTCCTATAGTTGAATAATTTTATACAATTTAATCTTTTTTAAAAGTGGGACTTGTATAATACTTCTTAATATCAACATTTTAAAGATATTTCTTCAAGTTTAAATGTTTTCCAAAAGAGGGTCTTATATGGAGGCTAGGACGATATGTGGACTGATCGTTTTAAAATTCTTTAATTTGTATTATTATGCCAAATTTCATCTGATTTATTTTAAAAATGCAACCAATAGTTTGATTATGAAATATAGATCAGATCTCTACATTTAAGATGGTGGCCATATATGTATGGACCCTGAAATAAATATAATCAAAATGAAATTAAATATTTGTAGTATGTACCAATGCCAGGCAGACGGGTCCGGAATTCTCCAAAATAATCACCTCGGGTTTGTGAAGCATTCAAAACAATTACGGTGGTGCCTGATATAAAATATCGACTATATATGAAATCTTTTGATCTTTTCTTTCTTCTTTTAAGAAAAAATTTCAAGTTTTCAGAGTACATTTGTCTGGTTTTTGTTCCGTTCGTCATTTCTACGAACTCATTTAATTATTCTGAAACGTTTAGAAGAAATTTTGAGATAAAAGTAAAATAAATCGCTTTCATTCTCGATGCAGGGTATAATTTTTTTTTTTTTTTGTTAATGTCTCAAATATATATAAAAAAATTGGGAATAACAAATATTTAACCACAACAGAGTTGAATCATCATCAATCTGGCTATAATATAAATATGCACTGAAATTAGCATAAATCAAAAATCCAATATTTTATATATAAAACAAGTATTGTTTTTTTGTTCAAAACCTAGCAACAGATCCAATAAATATTAAACGTAAAACTGAACCGGAAATACCCATTCTTTAAACAAATATGTATTCTAAAGAGGAATCATAAGAATTTGATTCAATTGAAATAAAACTTATAAAAATTGTTTGAGCTGAGAAAGTTTTAAACTGTGATAAGATATAGAAGAGAGAAAAGGATAATGCTAATAACCAAAAAAATCGAAGGACAAACATATCAACTTTTGAGATTTAAAAGTCTTAGGACCATGTTGGATCCTAGGGGCCAAGTTTTACTTAGGAACCATCAAACTTTATATATGGTTCATCTTAAACATTTCAAAATTGCCTTTAGAGTCATAAAATTAAAACTTACCCTTCATAACCGGCTAAATTACTGGCAAATGTCAAAGTGGACATTAAAGCCAGCGCAGCAGCTATTTGTAGCCACATTTTTAATTTATCGTTTGGACTCATAACTCAAATTTAAAATTTTATCAAAAGTTTAATATTTTTTACAAACTTTTGTTTTCATATGGTTTATTATTATTATTTTATTTCTATATAAATTTCCTATTAATATTGATAATTTAGATGTAAATATATGGATATGGCGTTTAGCACGTTAACACATTTTATAGCACTGGAAGTTTAATATTGCATTTTTTTATTTTGCTATGGCTTTTCAATACCTTACTTTTATTTACAAAATGCACATTTATTTTTTTTTTTATAATTATTATTTTATTTCCACTTTTTTTCCAATTTCTGTATGATTGAATAATTTCAATTTGTTTTGCTATTAGTTAATTTTATATTTTCTTTTTCCTTCTTTTTAGTTAAGTTTGTAAACTTTTTTCTTTCATTTATATTGTATGTGATTTCTTTGGTTTTATTTAATTTTTTAACCAAAGATCAAGTTAAGCGATTTCCGTCCGATACGCTTATGTTTACGCGATCGACTAACAGTCATGCAAAAGTTTAACTTAGAAAGAAGACGTTACCGAAATATAAAATAATATCAAAACTCGTACTCAGTCAAACCGAACTGAACTGTAGATCATACAAAAAGGTGGTATTATTTTTAAAAAATATCAAAAAGCAACACTATGATTTTATTTATTAAAAATACATTTTATAAAAAATGAAAAAAAAATAACAATTTTTATGTTTTGGTTATTAAATAGTGAGTGTCAAGGTTAAGAGAAAAAAAAATAACATCTTGTCCATCCATCCATTCGTCTCATCTAATCCATTTAGTCTGAGATGTTTTTTTGTGAGAAGTGCTTGAACTGAGTATCTGTATCGCGCTTGTACTTATTGTCTGCTCGTCTAGTTGTTTCAAATTTCAAATTATCACTGACCGTTAAAGTCTAGTAGTTTCAATGTATTGTCTGTCATTCAAATTGTAATTATATTGAATTAATGCCCTATACTAAGCAATGATTGAATATAAATCAATTAAGAATTCTAGCAAGTCATGTCTAGAGAATTTGTAATATATTATTAATACAATTTTATTTATAACATTTAGAACTACAACTGAACTAGAATTGAACTAGAACAGAACTGGAACTGAACTAGAATTGAACTAAAACTGAACTAGAACTGAACTAGAACTGAACCAGAACTGAACTAGAACTGAAATAGGACTGAACTAGAACTGAACTAGAACTGAACTAGAACTGAACTAGAACTGAACTAGAACTGAACTAGAACTGAACTAGAACTGAACTAGAACTGAACTAGAACTGAACTAGAACTGAACTAGAACTGAACTAGAACTGAACTAGAACTGAACTAGAACTGAACTAGAACTGAACTAGAACTGAACTAGAACTGAACTAGAACTGAACTAGAACTGAACTAGAACTGAACTAGAACTGAACTAGAACTGAACTAGAACTGAACTAGAACTGAACTAGAACTGAACTAGAACTGAACTAGAACTGAACTAGAACTGAACTAGAACTGAACTAGAACTGAACTAGAACTGAACTAGAACTGAACTAGAACTGAACTAGAACTGAACTAGAACTGAACTAGAACTAGAACTAGAACTAGAACTGAACTAGAACTGAACTAGAACTGAACTAGAACTGAACTAGAACTGAACTAGAACTGAACTAGAACTGAACTAGAACTGAACTAGAACTGAACTAGAACTGAACTAGAACTGAACTAGAACTGAACTAGAACTGAACTAGAACTGAACTAGAACTGAACTAGAACTGAACTAGAACTGAACTAGAACTGAACTAGAACTGAACTAGAACTGAACTAGAACTGAACTAGAACTGAACTAGAACTGAACTAGAACAGAACTATACTGAACTAGAACTGAACCAGAACTGAACTAGAACTGAACTAGAACTGAACTAGAACTGAACTAGAACTGAACTAGAACTGAACTAGAACTGAACTAGAACTGAACTAGAACTGAACTAGAACTGAACTAGAACTGAACTAGAACTGAAACTAGAACTGAACTAGAACTGAATAGACTGAACTAGAACTGAACTAGAACTGAACTAGAACTGAAACTAGAACTGAACTAGAAATGAACTAGAACTGAACTAGAACTGACTAGAACTGAACTAGAACTGAACTAGAACTGAACTAGAACTGCTAGAACTGAACTAGAACTGAACTAGAATGACTAAACTGAACTAGAACTGAACTAGAACTGAACTAGAACTGAACTAGAACTGAACTAGAACTGAACTAGAACTAAACTGAACTAGAACTGAACTAGAACTGAACTAGAACTGAACTAGAACTGAACTAGAACTGAACTAGAACTGAACTAGAACTGAACTAGAACTAGAACTGAACTAGAACTGAACTAGAACTGAACTAGAACTGAACTAGAACTGAACTAGAACTGAACTAGAACTGAACTAGAACTGAACTAGAACTGAACATACAACTGACTTACAGCAGCCTGTAATACACTTCTCTTATCCTTGAATTGAAGATTTATCCCAATAAATATTTTATTTATCTCAAAGATGACTAAAATTTCGGATTAATTGTGTTTTTCTTGAAAATTTTCGATCTAATTTGTTAAAAACATTGTCCATTATATTTCTGTTACCCTTTCGTACGATTTTTCCGTATTGTCTAGATTGATCACTATAAATCAAGTATAAGAACAATTGGAAGTAAAATTATTGTATTTTTCTGATTATGAAACACCAACGATTAAATAATACTACTGACTTTGCCACGCATTTACTTTAGCATCGAAACATTTGACGATAGCAGACGTACGACAAATTCTATTTAATATGCAATTCTCTCAACCGGTTTCTTTACTCTCGGTCAAAACACTACCAATTATGTTGAGTTTTTTTCGATAATATATTTTCTAAATTATTCACTTTTTATTTCTTCTTAATTTATTTTTTTATAATCAGACTGGTTTGTTCTAACAAATTTTTTCCACACAGTTTCCGTCACTTCTTTTAAAAGTGTTACGTATAAAGTTCTAATAGAATTTTAAGACTATTTTGGGTAAAAAACTAGTTTTTGGTTAATTAAAGAAAAAAAATATTGAATTTTAAGAATTAAGAAAAAAATAAACAAATTTTAATTTCAAAACGTATCCGCCTTGTCTAGCAAGATGATAATTTTGTATAAGCGTAAGCAGTAACCAATAGATTGATTATTCGAATCAATTAATCGTTATAATCTTTGAAAAAGTGTTGATGTTTTTAACTGGGAATTCATTAGCATGTAATTGCTTTCTGTCCCTTATATGAACACATGTTATTTTCTCACTTTTTTTTGTAATCTATGGATTTTTTGCTAATATTATATTTACATTTAATATTTTTTGTTAATTACAATCAACGTTTGTTATTAACTCAACCGATGGGGGTTAAAATCTATTTATAAAGAAAACACTTCTGATGACTTTTAATAACTTCTCTTAAGTATAGATAGATACCTTCATAACGAGTACATGATGCCATGCTAATACTTAAACATCCCATATGTCCGTTGAAGGTCATCTTCATACTTTTACTTTAGAAAAAAATTGAAAATAAAATAAAAAAATAATCAAATACTTGATACAAATATTTATTTAAATAAATTCATCGTGTGATTAATACAACAAATTATAGGAAATCAATACGATTAAGATAATATTTAATGTATATTTTTGGTTTCAGAAGTTCTTAAGATGTTTTTTATGATATTTGGAATGTTTAGATAAACATTAGGGTGCTTCACGTTTGCATATCGAAAGCTTTATACCGATCTATAGTCAAGACTGTAGATTGATATATGTATGTATATTCTAGAATATAGACTATAAACTGATCTATAGCCTAACTTATAAACTCATCTATAGTCCAGGCTACAGAGTTATCTATAGTCGAGATTATAGAGTTATATATAGTCCAGGCTAAAAGTTATCTATAGTCTAGACTACAGAGTTATCTATAGTTCGGACTATATAGTTATCTACTGTCCATATAGTCCAGAGTATAGTGTTATCTATGGTCCAAGCTATAAAGTTATATATAGTTCAAACTATAGAGTTTCCTATAGTTCTGACTATAGAGTTATCTGGTGTCTAGACTATAATGTTATCTACAGTCCAGACTATGGAGTTATATATAGTACATACTATAGATTTATTTATAATCCAGTTTATAGACTCATTCATAGTACAGATTATTGACTAATCTATAATACTAATCTATGGTCCAGACTATAGAATCACATAAAGTCTTCTATAGTTCAGACTAAAGACTTTTCTATATTCCAGACTATTCTATTGTCCAGACTATAGACTCTTCTATGCTCCAGACTATAGACTATTATATAATCCAGTTTATAGACTCATTCATAGTACAGATTATTGACTAATCTATAATACTAATCTATGGTCCAGACTATAGAATCACATAAAGTCTTCTATAGTTCAGACTAAAGACTTTTCTATATTCCAGACTATTCTATACTCCAGACTATAGACTCTTCTATACTCCAGACTGTAGGCTCTTGTATACTCGACTATAGACTATTTTATAGTACAAACTATAGACTCTTCTATATTCCAGACTATAGAGTTTTCTATAGTTCGGCCCACATATATACTATCTATACTCCAGACTGTAGACTCTTATATACTCCAGACTATAGACTATTTTATAGTCCAAACTATAGACTCTTCCATACTCCAGACTACAGAGTTTTCTATATTTCGGACTATATAGTTATCTATAGTCGATATTATAGAGGTATATATAGTACAGATTATAGAGTTATCTGTACTCCAAACTATAGAGTTATCTATAGTCCATTTATAGTCGTGCCTATAGACTCATGCATAGTCCAGACCGTAGACTCATCTATAGTCCAGACTTTAGACTATTTTATAGTTCATACTATAGACTCTTCTATAGTCCAGACTATAGACTCTTCTATAGTCCAGACTATAGACTCTTCTATAGTCCAGACTATAGACTCTTCTATAGTGCGGACTATAGACTCTTCTATAGTCCGGACTATAGACTCTTCTATAGTCGAGACTATAGACTCTACTATAGTCCAGACTATAGACCCTTTTATATTCGAGACTATAGACTCTTCTACAGTTCAGACTATAGACTCTTCTATAGTCCAAACTATAGACTCTTCTAAAGTCCAGACTATAGACTCTTCTATAGTCCAGACTATAGACTCTTCTATGCTCCAGACTATTGACTCTTCTATAGTCAAGACTATAGACTCTTCTATACTTCAGTCCGTAGACTCATTTATAGTTAAGACCGTATTTAGTGATTAATATTTCTCTACCAATGATGCAAAAGATACTGTTATGGATAATTATAATTTGTTTAAATAAATTATCTCACCATTATCCAAAAATCACTTAAATATCAAGAGAACGTTAAAGGAAGTAAAACACATAAATCTATTATTAAAATAAATAAATAATAAATACGACCTGTTAAAATTAATTATCCTAATAAATCATTTTTCGTACATGTACATCTTTTCATCGAAAAACCATACGTCTCTTTCTAAATTCTTGTTCCTCCGAAAGAACTTAAACAAAAGGTGAACAGCCTCATTTGAATAATTACTTCTTCTCGATAGTCATGTTATTCGAATTTATAATTTATCTATTGTTTTCAATTAAATAAACATTTTAAATAATATTTTCTTAATTTTTTTTATAACTTTGTTAGCGGAAGCTCTTCAATATCGTTATAATTCATTATACACACAACAATTTGTATCTCTTTCATTCCCAAAGTTTATGGTCCATCAAATAATTATTAAAGCAAATTGTTAACAGTTTGTCAAAAATATAAAAGTATCTTTTTGGTCAAATATCGCACATCAATAGTAGTTTTAATTTAGCTGTAAAGGTGTCTTAATTAATCTTATTCTCAATGGTTTAAATTTTGATCTAATTATACAAAGACGAAGATGTTGAAAGTTGTTTAGCTGAAATTGCGTATTGTAAGTGTTTTTTATGAGATTTTTAATGATCATGGCCGGAAGTTAAATATAGATTTTTTTGGTATCTATATGTGTGTGGGGGATACTTAACTAAAGTCTTATGTAAATCTATTTTAAAAAGTAGTTCAATTGTATTTATGAGTTATGTTTAAAATTTATTTTTTATTAATAGAGACAAGTGTAATAAATTTTGACCGGAGGCGAAAATTTGCTGCAGCGGAAACGAGGGTCATCAATTTGTTTGTGATTTGGTACGAAAAACCCTCAACCGAGATAAGTTTAAATCTTCACACATATTTGTATACATACTTCTAATCCACAGATTAGAATGTATATTTATTTAAATCCATGCTTTAATGTAACGGCATTCCGGTATTACTTCCAATAACCTTTCGTGATCGTTCACTAGTTCAACTTACAAGACAATGGACTAGCTCATAGAACATTCAGTTGACTTTCTAACAGACTAGTGCACAGAATAGTCAGTAAACTAATAGACTAGTTAATAGGATGTCATTGGCAAATACAGTAGTCCAGACCATAGACTCACCTATACTCCAGACATATACTTTTGACAGATCCATAATCCAGACTATAGACTTTTTTGTGGTCGAAATTATAGACTCTTCTATAGTCCAGATTATAGGCTCTTCTATAGTCTAGACTATAGCCTCTTCTATAGTCCAGACAATAACCTCTTCTATTGTCCAGACTATAGACTGTTATATAGTAATGACTATAGACTTTTCCATAGTCCAGACTATAGACTATTCTATAGTCCAGACTATAGACTGTTCTATAGTCCAGACTGTAATCTCTTCTAGTCCAGACTATAGACTCTTCTATAGTCCAGACTATACATTCTTCTATAGTCCAGACTATAGACTGTTCTATAGTCCAGACTGTAATCTCTTGTATAGTCTATGCTATAGACTCTTCTATAGTCCACACTATAGACTCTTCTATAGTCCAGACTATAGACTCTTCTATAGTCCAGACTATAGACTCTTCTATAGTCCAGACTATAGACTCTTCTATAGTCCAGACTATAGAATCTTCTATAGTCCAGACTATAGACTCTTCTATAGTCCAGACTATAGACTCTTCTATAGTCCAGACTATAGACTCTTCTATAGTCCAGACTATAGACTCTTCTATAGTCCAGACTATAGACTCTTCTATAGTCCAGACTGTAGACTCTTCTATAGTCCAGACTATAGACTCTTCTATAGTCCAGACTATAGACTCTTCTATAGTCCAGACTATAGACTCTTCTATAGTCCAGACTATAGACTCTTCTATAGTCCAGACTATAGACTCTTCTATAGTCCAGACTATAGACTCTTCTATAGTCCAGACTATAGACTCTTCTATAGTCCAGACTATAGACTCTTCTATAGTCCAGACTATAGACTCTTCTATAGTCCAGACTATAAACTTTCCTATAGTCCAGACTATAGACTCTTCTATAGTTCAGACCAGAGACTCTTCTATAGTCCAGACTATAAATTCTTCTATAGTCCAGACTATAGACTCTTCCATAGTCCAGACTACAGACTCTTCTATAGTCCAGGCTATAGACTATAGAGTCTTCTAGACTAGAAGACTATAGAGTCTTCTATAGTCCAGACTATAGAGTCTTCTATAGTTCAGACTATAGAGTCTTCTATAGTCCAGACTATAGAGTCTTCTATAGTCCAGACTATAGAGTCTTCTATAGTCCAGACTATAGACTTTTCTATACTCCAGACTATAGACTCTTCTATAGTCCAGACTACAGACTCTTATATTATTTAATAATTGATTACACTATAGACTTGCCTCTTAACTATGCGATAGTCTAATTCATAGACAAGTAGTCTATGGTCTATAGAATATTCAATATTGGATTAATAGATTAGGCAATATACTGGACAATATATTTTTCTTTTATGTTAGGAATAAGAAGCTCGTAATGTTTTGGTCTTCAGAATACCATGTGAAGTTTGTAGGACCAAATACCGAAAATCCCTGTACGTTACTTTCGGAAATTTTATGTATATACATTTGGTACAGCAAAATATCATTGACAGATCATTTTAAGTCAAATTTTATTACAAAAATATATTACATAAAATAAATTACAACAAAATAAATACAAATTAATATTTAAAAGATTTGTGATGCTTCTTATGAGAATGGTGAAGTTTCGATTTCTTATGCTTTTTGAAATTATGATTATAGGTCTGACCTTTTGATTCTCTAATCGAACGTTTTGCAATTCTCTTCTTAGCATCCTCAGTGTGAGTGGTATTTAGTGCCCTATTTTCTCTTTGATTAAATTTTAATATCTCATTAGGAAATTTATTAAGGTATCTGTTTAATCTATGAAGATCCAACAGATTTTCAATGGCCAAGCTAATAAATTTATCCTGCAAATTATATGCTGAAGAAGAGCAGGTTTCGTTATTATTTGTATCAATATCTTTGATGGATTTTGTAGATTTTTGCGATATAGTTGTAGTTTTTATATCATTTTCATAGTCATTTAACGTATTCTGATCCGTTTCAGAGAAATCTAAATAAATTTATTTTGAGAAATTTGTAGCTGTTTTAAAGAATTCTACTTAT
>NW_023997755.1:0-18000 GCF_015586225.1 Lucilia sericata
TCTAGTCTATAGTCTAGTCTATAGTCTAGTCTATAGTCTAGTCTATAGTCTAGTCTATAGTCTAGTCTATAGTCTAGTCTATAGTCTAGTCTATAGTCTAGTCTATAGTCTAGTCTATAGTCTAGTCTATAGTCTAGTCTATAGTCTAGTCTATAGTCTAGTCTATAGTCTAGTCTATAGACTAGACTACATTATAGACTATATACTAGGCTATAGACTAGACTATAGACTATACTATAGACTATACTATAGACTAGACTATAGGCTATAATATAGACTAGACTATAGACTAGGCTATAGACTAGACTATAGACTATACTATAGACTATACTATATACTAGACTATAGACTAGGCTATAGACTACACTATAGACTAGACTATAGTCTAGACTCTAGACTATAGACTAGACTATAGACTAGACTATAGACTAGACTATAGACTAGACTATAGACTAGACTATAGACTAGACTATAGACTAGTCTATAGTCTAGTCTCTATAGTCTAGTCTATAGTCTAGTCTATAGTCTAGTCTATAGTCTAGTCTATAGTCTAGTCTATAGTCTAGTCTATAGTCTAGTCTATAGTCTAGTCTATAGTCTAGTCTATAGTCTAGTCTATAGTCTAGTCTATAGTCTAGTCTATAGTCTAGTCTATAGTCTAGTCTATAGTCTAGTCTATAGTCTAGTCTATAGTCTAGTCTATAGTCTAGTCTATAGTCTAGTCTATAGTCTAGTCTATAGTCTAGTCTATAGTCTAGTCTATAGTCTAGTCTATAGTCTAGTCTATAGTATAGTCTATAGTCTAGTCTATAGTCTAGTCTATAGTCTAGAGTCTAGACTATAGTCTAGTCTATAGTGTAGTCTATAGCCTAGTCTATAGTCTAGTATATAGTATAGTCTATAGTATAGTCTATAGTCTAGTCTATAGCCTAGTCTATAGTCTAGTCTATATTATAGCCTATAGTCTAGTCTATAGTATAGTCTATAGTCTGGTATATAGTATAGTCTATAGTATAGTCTATAGTCTAGTCTATAGTCTAGTCTATAGCCTAGTATATAGTCTATAATGTAGTCTAGTCTATAGTGTAGTCTATAGTGTGTCTATAGTCAAGTCTATAGTGTAGTCTATAGTGTAGTCTATAGTGTAATCTATAGTGTAGTCTATAGTCTAGTCTATACTCTAGTCTATAGTCTAGTCTATAGTCTAGTCTATAATCTAGTCTGTAGTCTAGTCTATAGTCTAGTCTATAATCTAGTCTATAATCTAGTCTATAGTGTATTCTATAGTCTAGTCCAGTAAAGGGTCTAGTTTGCTCTCTAGTCCATAGATTTAACCACACAGTTCTATTTTAAAATATAATCGCTAAGATCTCTGCAAAGAACATCTTTCATACCACTGTACCTAACACGATATTAGGCCAAAGTTTAAATAGTTATTTTTTCAAGGCCTTTTTCATAATTCTCTAGTTTTCCTCTCGATATTCTCTATGCTAAATGAAATCGAAATCTTTTTTTTAAAAGACAATTAAACTCTCACAAACTATGATTTATGATTTAATTGCAACAAAAATTACAAACAAAAAAACATCAACAAAACAAAATCACACAGTCTTTCATAAAAGTCAAAAAACTAAAGAACCCAGAATTAATATGATCTGATAAGACTTTCAAACTGCAAAATATGACTCAACTCTCGTATACACGACTTCAACTGTCGGTTGTGATTTAACAAACGTTTGTTTGCGGTTGGTTGTTGTCGCTTTTAATTCAAACACTTAAAATCCTTACAAAAAACAAAAAAAAAATCCATTTTTTTCAGTTGAAAAATAAAATTAAAATAATGTTCTATAGATGGAGGTATGATGATGGCATGTGTGTGCTGTGTAATGGAAACCCAGCGAACATAATGTTGGAACTTGACAAATCTTAAAATCTTCAAAATCTTTTACAAATCTTTATACAACTTATACCACTGTTTGATTTCAAAATTTCCTCAATTATAATTATAGGATTAATATTACACGAGTCCTCAAACATAGGGGTTTGAAATCAAACATGAAGGTGTGATATTAATTATATTTAGATGTTTGACTTTAAACCATGAGGTTCGATAAAACTTTGCTATTGATTTGATGATACATGTTCCTATCTTTATGTTTGCTGGGATTACACGTACTATTTGTGCGAGTGTTATTCGTACCCCTTTTGTAGGTATGTGAGTAAGCATGCATGCCTCCTCACATGCATCATATGTCATTGGTGGCAAAAACTTTAAAAATGGCAACAACCAGAATACAAATCCATTAAACTTATTTCACTTTTTTTCATTTTCAAAAACAACTGATTTTGACTCATTGCTTGTGTTTTTTTTTTTGTTGTTTTCAGTTTTATTTCTTGTAAAATCCAACAGCAACAACTAATATTTTATTCATTTGGGGGACACACATGTGTTTATTAACAACCATTAAACCATTGTGGTTTTTGTTATATATTTAAACTTTTTTTGTTTTATTTTTTCCAAAGAGTTTTTCATTTGTTATTTTTGTTTTTTGCTGAAATACTCCATAGACCACAAATAAATAGAAAAAAAAAACTAGAAATAACTTTGTGAATGAATGACTGACTTGAATGGCTGTTATAAAAATACTAGAAACAAATAGTTTTAGAAAACACATTTTATGTTATAGTGGAGTTTAAGACGAATTAAAAGTACAGTTCGATTAGGAGAAAAACAAAGAACAGAATCGATTTGTAAAAGACCACAGTCAAGCATAAAGTCGATTCCATAGTATAGTCAGTCGTCTATAGACTAATCTATAGTCTAGCCTAGTTTATGGGCCACTCTATATCAAGTGTATAGTCTAGTATATTGTCTATAGTCTTGTCTATAGTCTTGTCTATTGTCTTGTCTATAGTCTAGTCTATAGTCTAGTCTATAGTCTAGTCTATAGTCTAGTCTATAGTCTAGTCTATAGTCTAGTCTATAGTCTAGTCTATAGTCTAGTCTATAGTCTAGTCTATAGTCTAGTCTATAGTCTAGTCTATAGTCTAGTCTATAGTCTAGTCTATAGTCTAGTCTATAGTCTAGTCTATAGTCTAGTCTATAGTCTAGTCTATAGTCTAGTCTATAGTCTAGTCTATAGTCTAGTCTATAGTCTAGTCTATAGTCTAGTCTATAGTCTAGTCTATAGTCTAGTCTATAGTCTAGTCTATAGTCTAGTCTATAGTCTAGTCTATAGTCTAGTCTATAGTCTAGTCTATAGTCTAGTCTATAGTCTAGTCTATAGTCTAGTCTATAGTCTAGTCTGTAGTCTAGTAGTCTATAGTCTAGTCTATAGTCTAGTCTATAGTCTAGTCTATAGTCTAGTCTATAGTCTAGTCTATAGTCTAGTCTATAGTCTAGTCTATAGTCTAGTCTATAGTCTAGTCTATAGTCTAGTCTATAGTCTAGTCTATAGTCTAGTCTATAGTCTAGTCTATAGTCTAGTCTATAGTCTAGTCTATAGTCTAGTCTATAGTCTAGTCTATAGTCTAGTCTATAGTCTAGTCTATAGTCTAGTCTATAGTCTAGTCTATAGTCTAGTCTATAGTCTAGTCTATAGTCTAGTCTATAGTCTAGTCTATAGTCTAGTCTATAGTCTAGTCTATAGTCTAGTCTATAGTCTAGTCTATAGTCTAGTCTATAGTCTAGTCTATAGTCTAGTCTATAGTCTAGTCTATAGTCTAGTCTATAGTCTAGTCTATAGTCTAGTCTATAGTCTAGTCTATAGTCTAGTCTATAGTCTAGTCTATAGTCTAGTCTATAGTCTAGTCTAGTCTAGTCTATAGTCTAGTCTATAGTCTAGTCTATAGTCTAGTCTATAGTCTAGTCTATAGTCTAGTCTATAGTCTAGTCTATAGTCTAGTCTATAGTCTAGTCTATAGTCTAGTCTATAGTCTAGTCTATAGTCTAGTCTATAGTCTAGTCTATAGTCTAGTCTATAGTCTAGTCTATAGTCTAGTCTATAGTCTAGTCTATAGTCTAGTCTATAGTCTAGTCTATAGTCTAGTCTAGTCTAGTCTAGTAGTCTATAGTCTAGTCTATAGTCTAGTCTATAGTCTAGTCTATAGTCTAGTCTATAGTCTAGTCTATAGTCTAGTCTATAGTCTAGTCTATAGTCTATAGTCTAGTATAGTCTAGTCTATAGTCTAGTCTATAGTCTAGTCTATAGTCTAGTCTATAGTCTAGTCTATAGTCTAGTCTATAGTCTAGTCTATAGTCTAGTCTATAGTCTAGTCTATAGTCTAGTCTATAGTCTAGTCTATAGTCTAGTCTATAGTCTAGTCTATAGTCTAGTCTATAGTCTAGTCTATAGTCTAGTCTATAGTCTAGTCTATAGTCTAGTCTATAGTCTAGTCTATAGTCTAGTCTATAGTCTAGTCTATAGTCTAGTCTATAGTCTAGTCTATAGTCTAGTCTATAGTCTAGTCTATAGTCTAGTCTATAGTCTAGTCTATAGTCTAGTCTATAGTCTAGTCTATAGTCTAGTCTATAGTCTAGTCTATAGTCTAGTCTATAGTCTAGTCTATAGTCTAGTCTATAGTCTAGTCTATAGTCTAGTCTATAGTCTAGTCTATAGTCTAGTCTAGTCTATAGTCTAGTCTAGTCTATAGTCTAGTCTATAGTAGTCTAGTCTAGTCTATAGTCTAGTCTAGTCTATAGTCTAGTCTAGTCTATAGTCTAGTCTATAGTCTAGTCTATAGTCTAGTCTATAGTCTAGTCTATAGTCTAGTCTATCTAGTCTATAGTCTAGTCTATAGTCTAGTCTATAGTCTAGTCTAGTCTATAGTCTAGTCTATAGTCTAGTCTATAGTCTAGTCTATAGTCTAGTCTATAGTCTAGTCTATAGTCTAGTCTATAGTCTAGTCTATAGTCTAGTCTATAGTCTAGTCTATAGTCTAGTCTATAGTCTAGTCTATAGTCTAGTCTATAGTCTAGTCTATAGTCTAGTCTATAGTCTAGTCTATAGTCTAGTCTATAGTCTAGTCTATAGTCTAGTCTATAGTCTAGTCTATAGTCTAGTCTATAGTCTAGTCTATAGTCTAGTCTATAGTCTAGTCTATAGTCTAGTCTATAGTCTAGTCTATAGTCTAGTCTATAGTCTAGTCTATAGTCTAGTCTATAGTCTAGTCTATAGTCTAGTCTATAGTCTAGTCTATAGTCTAGTCTATAGTCTAGTCTATAGTCTAGTCTATAGTCTAGTCTATAGTCTAGTCTATAGTCTAGTCTATAGTCTAGTCTATAGTCTAGTCTATAGTCTAGTCTATAGTCTAGTCTATAGTCTAGTCTATAGTCTAGTCTATAGTCTAGTCTATAGTCTAGTCTATAGTCTAGTCCATAGTCTAGTCTATAGTCTAGTCTATAGTCTAGTCTATAGTCTAGTCTATAGTCTAGTCTATAGTCTAGTCTATAGTCTAGTCTATAGTCTAGTCTATAGTCTAGTCTATAGTCTAGTCTAGTCAATAGTCTAGTCTAGTCATAGTCTAGTCTAGTCTATGTCTAGTCTATAGTCTAGTCTATAGTCTAGTCTATAGTCTAGGCTATAGTCTAGTCTATAGTCTAGTCTATAGTCTAGTCTATAGTTTAGGCTATAGTCTAGTCTATAGTCTAGTCTATAGTCTAGTCTATAGTTCTAGTCTATAGTCTAGTCTATAGTCTAGTCTATAGTCTATTCTATAGTCTAATCTATAGTCTAGTCTATAGTCTAGTCTATAGTCTAGTCTATAGTCTAGTCTATAGTTAAGTCTAATAGTCTATAGTCTATAGTCTAGTCTATAGTCTAGTCTATAGTCTAGTCTAGTCTATAGTCTAGTCTATAGTCTAGTCTATAGTCTAGTCTATAGTCTAGTCTATAGTCTAGTCTATAGTCTAGTCTATAGTCTAGTCTATAGTCTAGTCTATAGTCTAGTCTATAGTCTAGTCTATAGTCTAGTCTATAGTCTAGTCTATAGTCTAGTCTATAGTCTAGTCTATAGTCTAGTCTATAGTCTAGTCTATAGTCTAGTCTATAGTCTAGTCTATAGTCTAGTCTATAGTCTAGTCTATAGTCTAGTCTATAGTCTAGTCTATAGTCTAGTCTATAGTCTAGTCTATAGTCTAGTCTATAGTCTAGTCTATAGTCTAGTCTATAGTCTAGTCTATAGTCTAGTCTATAGTCTAGTCTATAGTCTAGTCTATAGTCTAGTCTATAGGTCTAGTCTATAGTCTAGTCTATAGTCTAGTCTATAGTCTAGTCTATAGTCTAGTCTAGTCTAGTCTAGTCTAGTCTATAGTCTAGTCTAGTCTATCTATAGTCTAGTCTATAGTCTAGTCTATAGTCTAGTCTATAGTCTAGTCTATAGTCTAGTCTATAGTCTTGTCTATAGTCTAGTCTATCGTATCGTCTATAATCTATGCTAAAGTCTAGTCTATAGTCTAGGCTAAAGTCTATTCTATAGTTAAATCTAAAGTCTATTCTATAGTCTAGTTTGTAGTTTAGTCGATAGTCTAGTCAATAGTCTACTCTTTAGCGTATTTAAAACTTAAAGTACTGTTTTTTCTGTTGTAGTCTTGGGGTAAATGGAATATTGGTTGCATGGTTGATTGTTTGGTTGTCTGTTAAAATTTTCTTGAGACACGGTAGCCGCCAGCCAGTCAGTCAGTCAGGCAGCCAAGGTAAATTTGCATTTAATTTTGTAGTTTTTCTAAGTTTTGTTTTTCTTCCTCACCTTTTGTTTTTGTTGCTAAAGTTTTTGTTTAAGTTTTAAAACGTCGTTAACGAAGACACAATAGAGAAAAAAACAACGGTTGCGGGATTATCTACCCGACAACCAACTATGGTCGACTTGATATAACAGTTTGTCAAACGATAATTGCAACATGTTTTAAGTTTTGCTCAATGAAGATGAGATAATGAGAGGAGGTCAACGAAAAGTAGGTATATGAATTAGTATTAAGGAATAATCTATTCAAATTAAGGGAGAATGGACGATTTGATTCAGAAATGGATAATTCAAATCGAATAAAATCAAATATGCTACTGTTCAAATTGAATTGAATCGATTAGTAATCATCCCATTGTTGTAGACACAGTCCAAATTTGTTGTCATTATTACGTCGCCTTTGTAACTGACCAATTAAGTTTATTATAATCATTCTCTACGCATTTTAAGTGTTATGCTTAATTATCATAATGTAATTTTGCCACAAATAGAATTTCCCACTTTTGTAACGTTTAAATTATTCAAATTTAATGTTAAACATTTGCAGGCATGTAAATTTTATTTAATATTCTACCCAACCCTTCTTAAGCTAATGAAAAAACAATAAAAATTTAGCAATATTTTAAATTGTAAGTGTAGGCCGGCAGAGTGAGTAAGTACTAGGTAGGGTCTTCTTGGACAATAAGTTTTTAAAGGGAGCTTAAACGATTATTTTCAATATGTTCTCTTAAAAAAACACTTCGAACGTATAAATGTTTCTAATTCATGAAATTGTATGAATTCCCCACTGGAGAAGTAGTAGTGGTGTGGAGAGGAAGGGATCAATGGGTTTTGGTGGTGGTCTTGGTTTGTCATTATTTGTAGTTGTTTGTTGTGTTTAAAAACCTTTTAATGCTTGTCATAAGTGTTTAAACACAGTGTCTTAACCATTTAGTAGTAGTACTAGCAGCAACAGTCAGACAGATACTTACCAACAAACCTTTGAGTTCCATGACGTTGATGATGACGCTGTTGGCAATGGAATGGCTGCCATGCTAGTATTGCCATTTTGGTTGATAATATGTGACGATAGTTGATGGCAATGGTAGTAATTTAATAACTTTAGAGTGTTTGGGTTTCTAAAACCATAAACATTTCAAAAAGTGTTTTTGTGGCTATCAAATTCATATACATAACTAGAAGAAAGAGATATTTTACTTATTTACTAGAAAATAGAGGAAATGCTCAAAAAAACTAACAAACAAATATAAACATTAAGAAAAAACCTTCATGAAAAAGTGTAAAAAACTATTTAAGCGTCTTAAGAAAAGTGTTATTTTTTGGGTGTTAGATAATATTTTGATGTAGAAAAATGCAATGCTAACGATAAGCGAAACCGATAATATAGTCTGTAGTGTAGTCTAGTATACTGTTTAGCCTGTACAGAAAGAAATAAACTACAATTTCAATAAGGAACTTCAATCTTAACATTTATTAAAATCGGTAGAATCAAAAAACTTTTATATTCAAGCAGTAGTCGATATTATATTCTAAAGACTAGTATACAGTGTAGTCTTTGATCTAGTCTTTAGTCTAGTCTATAGTCTAATCTTTAGTGTAATCTATAGCCTGATCTATAATGTTGTCTATAGTTCAGTCCATAGTCTAAGGTTTAGTATATTGTCTATGTATAGTCTAGTCTATAGTCTGGGCTATAGTCTAGCCTATGATCTAGTCTTTAGTCTATGGTCTAGTCCATAGACTAGTATATTGCATATAGTCTAGTCCATAGTCTACTTAGTCTATAGGCCTGCCTATTCTAGTGTATATTTCTATATCTAGTCTATAGTCTCTATAGTCTAGTCTATAGTCTACTCTATAGTCTAGTCTATAGTCTACTCTATAGTCTAGTCTATATTCTAGTCTATAGTCTAGTCTATAGTCTAGTCTATAGTCTAGTCTATAGTCTAGTCTATAGTCTAGTCTATAGTCTAGTCTATAGTCTAGTCTATAGTCTAGTCTATATTCTAGTCTGTAGTCTAGTCTATAGTCTAGTCTATAGTCTAGTCTATAGTCTAGTCTATAGTCTAGTCTATAGTCTAGTCTATAGTCTAGTCTATAGTCTAGTCTAGTCTATAGTCTAGTCTAGTCTATAGTCTAGTCTATAGTCTAGTCTATAGTCTAGTCTATAGTCTAGTCTATAGTATAGTCAAGCCTAGCCTAGCCTAGCCTAGCCTAGCCTAGTCTAGTCTATAGTCTAGTCTAGTCTAGTCTAGTCTAGTCTAGTCTAGTCTAGTCTATAGTCTAGTCTATAGTCTAGTCTATAGTCTAGTCTATAGTCTAGTCTATAGTCTAGTCTATAGTCTAGTCTATAGTCTAGTCTATAGTCTAGTCTATAGTCTAGTCTATAGTCTAGTCTATAGTCTAGTCTATAGTCTAGTCTATAGTCTAGTCTATAGTCTAGTCTATAGTCTAGTCTATAGTCTAGTCTATAGTCTAGTCTATAGTCTAGTCTATAGTCTAGTCTATAGTCTAGTCTATAGTCTAGTCTATAGTCTAGTCTATAGTCTAGTCTATAGTCTAGTCTATAGTCTAGTCTATAGTCTAGTCTATAGTCTAGTCTATAGTCTAGTCTATAGTCTAGTCTATAGTCAAGTCTATAGTCTAGTCTATAGTCTAGTCTATAGTCTAGTCTATAGTGTAGTCTATAGTCTAGTCTATAGTCTAGTCTATAGTCTAGTCTATAGTCTAGTCTATAGTCCAGTCTATAGTCTAGTCTATAGTCTAGTCTATAGTCCAGTCTATAGTCTAGTCTATAGTCTAGTCTATAGTCTAGTCTATAGTCTAGTCTATAGTCTAGTATATAGTATAGTCTATAGTCTAGTCTAGTCTATAGTCTAGTCTATAGTCTAGTCTAGTCTATAGTCTAGTCTATAGTCTAGTCTATAGTCTAGTCTATAGTCTAGTCTATAGTCTAGTCTATAGTCTGGTCTATAGTCTAGTCTATAGTCTAGTCTATAGTCTAGTCTATAATCTAGTCTAGTCTAATCTATAGTCTAGTCTATAGTCTAGGCTATGGTCTAGTCTATAGTCTAGTCTATAGACTAGTCTACAGTTTAGTGTAGTCCTCTCTATAGTCAAGTCTATAGTCTAGTCTATAGTCTAGTCTATAGTCTAGTCTATAGTCTAGTCTATTGTCTAGTCTATAGTCAATAGTCTAGTCTATAGTCAAGTTTATAGTCTAATGTATAGTCTAGTATATAGACTAGCCTGTAGACTAGACTAAAGACTAGACTATAGTCTAGTCTGTAGTCTAGTATATAGCCTATTGTCTTGGCTATAATGTAGTCCATAGTCCATAGATTTGATTTAGTTTAGTCTATCTACACTACTTTTGATTAAATAAGAAACTATCATATTTAAATTATATAACGAACACAACTAAGCCTATCATGCAACTGAAATTCTTTCTTAGTCCTTCACTAATTACAATATTTATATTCAAACATAAATTACTTTCAAGGTGTTGCTTCAAAAAGCCACTTGTAAAACGAAACAAGTTCTTATGTATTTTCCCTTAGGCACCACTTCCTTTGATTATAAAAACCACTAAATTCTAATTAAAAATTCAAGTAGCTACTGTTTTACCAAACAACCATATTTTATTACGTAATATCCGTTTAAATTATGAAATTTATATTTTCTCCTTTTTCTTACTTTTCATTTTAGCTTAGCACAAGCAGCAGCAAACACGAAAAAAAAAGAATGCCAAGCAATAATAAAATACACTAAATGAAAAATTTTATTAAATAAGAAATTCCATAATGGATTCCTTAACGTACAATACTGAAGAAATTCCAAACGAAACTCATTGCAATAAAGATGAAGAAAAGCAAGTAGAAACAACTCCTACTGCAATAAATAATGATAACACAAATGAAAATACAATTGCAACCACAACTGCAACAATTGCAACTACAGCAATAATTAACAGTAACCAAGAGACTGATTTAGCGGCCATGTCCAAAGATTTAGAAGAATCAACACTACAACTATTACCACAAATTAAAGAAACAACGACGACGAATTCTTCTACATCTGAACCACTAACTACTTCCTACAATTCTAATATTGCAACTGATACAACATTAGCAACAAATGTATGTGCTACAACTGCAACAACAACAACACCATTATCATCTAATCAATTTGTAACTCTTCAAAAACCAGAAAATAAATCAATACAATTACATGCATCTACATCTTTAAAGAAAAAACGTAATAAATTTTCCAAATGTCTTGTCGGCAATAGCAACAATAATAATAGCAGCAGCAGCAATAGCAACATTGGCGGTATTGGCGGCAGCATTAGTGTTGATCATCATGATTCATCATCGTCATTATCGAATGTTTTGGCATCGAATATAAAAACTTCTTTATCGATGACTTCATTGCCACCGGATGAAAAACAAGAAAGTCGTGATGGTATTAAGGCTAAATTGAAGGTGGAGAGGCCTTATAATAGTTTAAAGGTAAGTTATCATATTTTGTATGTCATATATGGCGGGGTATTTTTGATGGAAATTGGGTTATAATAAAAAATTATGGGGGCACTGGGGAGGAAATTAAAAAAAATAAGGATAAACAATGGATTTTAGAAAGTAGAGTCTAGTCTATACTCTAGTCTATAGTCTTGACTTGTCTAGCCTATAGTCTAGTCTTTAGTCTAGATTATAGTCTACTCTATTGTCTAGTCTATAGTCTAGTCATTTGTCTAGTCTATAGTCTAGTCAATAGTCTTGTCAATAGTCCAGCCTATAGTCTATAGTCTAGTCTATAGTCTAGTCTATAGTCTAGTCTATAGTCTAGTCTATAGTCTAGTCTATAGTCTAGTCTATAGTCTAGTCTATAGTCTAGTCTATAGTCTAGTCTATAGTCTAGTCTATAGTCTAGTCTATAGTCTAGTCTATAGTCTAGTCTATAGTCTAGTCTATAGTCTAGTCTATAGTCTAGTCTATAGTCTAGTCTATAGTCTAGTCTATAGTCTAGTCTATAGTCTAGTCTATAGTCTAGTCTATAGTCTAGTCTATAGTCTAGTCTATAGTCTAGTCTATAGTCTAGTCTATAGTCTAGTCTATAGTCTAGTCTATAGTCTAGTCTATAGTCTAGTCTATAGTCTAGTCTATAGTCTAGTCTATAGTCTAGTCTATAGTCTAGTCTATAGTCTAGTCTATAGTCTAGTCTATAGTCTAGTCTATAGTCTAGTCTATAGTCTAGTCTATAGTCTAGTCTATAGTCTAGTCTATAGTCTAGTCTATAGTCTAGTCTATAGTCTAGTCTATAGTCTAGTCTATAGTCTAGTCTATAGTCTAGTCTATAGTCTAGTCTATAGTCTATAGTCTAGTCTATAGTCTAGTCTATAGTCTAGTCTATAGTCTAGTCTATAGTCTAGTCTATAGTCTAGTCTATAGTCTAGTCTATAGTCTAGTCTATAGTCTAGTCTATAGTCTAGTCTATAGTCTAGTCTATAGTCTAGTCTATAGTCTAGTCTATAGTCTAGTCTATAGTCTAGTCTATAGTCTAGTCTATAGTCTAGTCTATAGTCTAGTCTATAGTCTAGTCTATAGTCTAGTCTATAGTCTAGTCTATAGTCTAGTCTATAGTCTAGTCTATAGTCTAGTCTATAGTCTAGTCTATAGTCTAGTCTATAGTCTAGTCTATAGTCTAGTCTATAGTCTAGTCTATAGTCTAGTCTATAGTCTAGTCTATAGTCTAGTCTATAGTCTAGTCTATAGTCTAGTCTATAGACTAGTCTATAGTCTAGTCTATAGTCTAGTCTATAGTCTAGTCTATAGTCTAGTCTATAGTCTAGTCTATAGTCTAGTCTATAGTCTAGTCTATAGTCTAGTCTATAGTCTAGTCTATAGACTAGTCTATAGTCTAGTCTATAGTCTAGTCTATAGTCTAGTCTATAGTCTAGTCTATAGTCTAGTCTATAGTCTAGTCTATAGTCTAGTCTAGTCTAGTCTATAGTCTAGTCTATAGTGTAGTCAGTAGGCTAGTCTATAGTCTAGTCTATAGTCTAGTCTATAGTCTAGTCAGTAGGCTAGTCTATAGTCTAGTCAGTAGGCTAGTCTATAGTCTATAGTCTAGTCTGTAGTCTATAGTCCAGTCCACATTGTAGTTTATAGCCTTATGGAAATACTTCCGAATAGGAAGAAAATGTGCGCGTTTTGTACTACATAATTGTAAAAGAAGGAAAATATTTAGGAATCCAATAGAGTAGTTATTTATGAATGATAATTGAAGACCCCAGTTCTATGATTATGTTGAACTTTTATTATAATTTCTTTAGGAATGCACTGTGTTCATTTCTTAAATAAAAAATGACCTCTTTTTTCTATGGATGTCTTGTCTAGAACAATCCCTACAAACACGTATGTAAGTTCTGTATTAACTATTATGAGTGTTAATCATGAAACATCCCTCCCCTCATATATACACACACTTCTTCCATCAAACAATCAGCGTAAAAACTGTGTTATTGTGTTAAAACAATCACAATTATCTCATAATAAATTAAAATTCCCAAGAGGTTACCGTTTACATTTAAACTTAATAAAGTTACTTACACAAAAAAATTATACATTAATTTAAACTTAATTAATAATTAATTTAAAAAAACACCATTATTTATGAAAAATTATTATAACAAATAAAAATTTTCTCACATACATACACTCCAATACAAATTTGCGACAATGGAAAATTGATTAAAACTCTTTCAAACTTTACTTTATAACAAACAACACCGTGTTACGAGTTTAAAAAATAGGAAAAAACTAAAACCGTTAACTACTGTAATTAACAGCCATTTCGTCGACGACGTACTAGTAGTGCTGCTGTTAATTGTTGTAAATATTGTTTATAATAAATATAATAGCAACAACAACGCCTGTAGTAATAAAACATTAAATGAAATGAATGTTGCCCATAAACATATGAATCTACTATATAGTTGCAGATTAATTAGTTGTAGTGAAAAAAAAGTTATAAAAAAACCAAATAATAAAATAAAACAAAAGGCCTAAAATACTACTAAAGCTGCAATAGCAATTATTGTTGATATTAACTATGTTGCTACTGTAACTTTGATGCTTTTAGCTTTGATGTTAAAGTGCTTGTACAGAGGTGTTAGTTAGCACAGTGGGGTTTCGCGTTAAATATAAAAAGTGTTAGTTAATTAGTTGCCAGGTTAAGTGATAGATCAGTTCGGTTTCGTGAGTCGACTTTATCCTTGTTATTTCTCGATCAGTGCAAAGTTGTTTGTGGTTGAGATCGTTAGGTGAGATCATATACATACCTGGCATTGACAGACTTTAAATCAATTCTTATTATGGATTCCCAAAACTATCTAAGATATTTAGCGATAGCACTGTCTGATCTCCTCATATCATCTGACCAGTAGTTTTAAGCGATCGACATTGGCTACGATATTAGGTGGAAATTTCTGAATTGAACCTAAAAAGGTCTTTTGGATTATATTTTCGTGTTAACTGAAAGATCAGTGCTATTGGCGGAGCTTTCTTGAAGAACATTATGAATCAATTCATTGAAATGTTTTACAGATTTAGGCGAAGGTCTAATGGTTTCTACTTTGGTTGTTAAGTCGACTGTGTAATATTAATTGCCGGATCAGTACAGTGTAGTCTCTGAAATGTTCTTCATAACATTATGTGTTGTTGTTGGAAGTTTAATGGATGAACATGAGTTTTAACCAATCGGGACTTTGGTAGAAATATTGGGTGGACATTTCTGCATTGCAAGGATTTAGATTAATATATCATATTCACAATGGGATCAGTGAATAAATTTAAAGGTGAAATAATAAAACATTCGATCGTAATGATAGTTCGGGAACATTGAAGTTATGGGCGAGCAAGAGTGTTATGCTTTATATGTTGGAATCCTAGAATTACGGTTGTATAAAATTCTTTATGGATTTAACATTTAACGGATATGTTCAGTTGTCTGCGGAACTTTTCTGCAGATCTTTAAGACTCAAAGTTATCAGCAATTATTAAAAAAAGAGGGATAGAGAGAGAGAGAGAGAGCGAAATAAAGACATTAGTTCATCCATTATCGATAGATTCATACAAACATGTTGTCCTGGAAATCCCGTGGATAATCTTCAACTATATTTGATATGGAAAACGTTTATTAGACTTTTAGTTTCAAAAAAGACCATCTCTGTAATGTGGGACCATCTTTGTAATCTTGAATTTATAGCCGATATATACCATCTTAGCGATCTTTAGAATATATCTTGTTCCATGTTTTGGACATATATGTCAGTTTTCAAAGAAGAATGAATCTTCTGTAGATTGTAAAGTATCTTCTTTAGACTCTTTTTGTTGTATTTTTAATAGAAAAGAAGATTCCTTACGATCTTCTTCAATACATTTTCTAATAGATAAGTTTTTTCTATAGACACTTTTATAATGGAAACGTCGTTCTTTAGACTCTTCTTAAAAACTAACTTGTTTAGACTTTTATCTAATAGATGATTGTCTTCTTTAGACTGTTTTAAGAATATTTTCTTTAAACTCTTCTTAAGTCTCTTTTCTTATAAAAAACTTCTGGTTTAGACTCTTATTCATTCTCCTTTCCCATATATAAGCTTCTTCTTTAAGTCCCTATTTAGACTTTTTATTAATAGAAAAGTCTCTTCTTTAGAAACTTTTCTAATAAAAAAGTCCCTAGTTTAGACTTTTTCCAATAGAAGATAGTCTTCTTTAGACTGTTTTATAATAAAAAAGACATTTCTTTAGACATTTTTCTAATAGAAAAATCTCTTTTTAGAAACCATTCTAATAAACAAAGTATCTTCTTAGACGTTTCTCTAATAGAAAATTTCCCTCTTTAGATTGCTATATAAATAAAAGTGTTTTCTTTAGACTCTTCTTAAGTCTCTTTTCTAATAGAAAACTTTCTTCTTTAGACTCTTATCTCTTTTTCTTATCTCTGTTTTAACAGAAAAGCTTCTTTGTTTCTTTCTAAAGAAGTCCAAAGAATAATTATTCTTTGGACTATATAATGAAAAAGTCGCCCTTTTCGATCTACTCAATAAAGTTTGTTGTTCAATCTGTTACAATTTTTCCGACCTGAATACTACTCTGAACATAATTCATGCTTAATTTTACGAAAAAAAATCCTAAATAACTACTTTTTTCGTAATATTTACGAAAATTTTGTCCATAATACGAAATATTATTTAAGCAAACCATTTTCATTAAAATATTTCGTAAAATTTCGTATATATTACGAAACAATTTCGTAGTGCTAAATCACGAAGCATTTCGTACAATGTACGACATTTATCGTATATATTAGGCATGGATTACATACATATTTTCAGTGTCAATACACACATTTGCTCCAATTGCCCCACTGTGTGTCACACAGTTGTTGTAGCAAAACGACATACATGAATTAATACAACTAATAACTAAGGCATGATGATGATAATACTGGCGCTGTGTAGTTGGTGTTAGAGCAAAGACTGTTAGATGCAGGCGTATTAAACTTAAAAAACAGCAGCAACAAAAAAAAACTCTTAAATTAATGCTGCGTAGCAATGATTTATTGGCCTAAAACATTGTAGATACACAATACATAAAGAGAGGTTGATTATGAAAAACTATCTGTTACGGGCAACAACATACAAAGTTGAGGCAAGATTTGGTGAATACTTTTCTATATATTCAGTTATGTTACAATGTAATCAAAAAGCAAAGAAAAATCACTACCGCAATAAAGAAAAATATTTTCCCCTTGAAAAGAACAACAAAGCAAAACTATGCAACAAACACTCAATACCTTCTCTAGCTCGGACACGTACCTATTAGTTAAGCATACATACTTCCCTGTATGTAGTTGTTTGCTTCGAACAAAAATAATAATAATTCCTGTTTCTGAATGTTGTCAACAATTTTCAGGTTTATTTCGTTTATCGTATGTGGGAAATTTGTTGCTGGCTGCCGCCATACAATAGCAATAAAAATTGCTACAGCAGCAGTAGTAATGCAACAGCTACATAACTACATACATGGCATTTAGGCTTTTGGTGACAATTGATTGCATAATCATTCACAATTAGGATTTATTGCTGAATTTATTATATTCATTCGTATGCTTCGTTACTCCAGCGACAGAGAGAGGAAATGATCAAGAAACATTTCATGCCTCAAGTCTATTTGTTACAAAATCATTCAGAGTTTGAGCCGTATTTCTGTGATTTTTTTTCTTTAATCGTTGAAAGAAAGTGTTTATTACTGTTAATTTATTTGTATTGCTTTTTGTAGGAGTTACTAAACTACTTATAAATGCCAAAAATATAAATGGGAATTTCCCAAGTTCAGGAATATGCATTTGAAATGGAATTTAATGTGCGTTTGCTAACAGATTGTTGGCAAATCGTTTAATATGTAATCTTTTGAAGGAGATTTCTATATTTGGATGATTTATTAATAGTGAAAAATATCGGGTTTTCTTCTCCTCTATTTATACTATGTCCATATCAGTAAATTCCCAACGCAAAACCTTTTCGGCGATGATGTCGTATAAAGACGTTTTTGGGATACGGATTAAAATCGAGTCTTAGTCAAGTACAAGAGTAGTCTATAGTCTGTATAGTGTAGTCCTATAGTACCCTGGTATATAGGCTATCACTAGTCTAGTCCTATAGTTTGGTCTATAGTCCTAGTCTATAGGCTAGTCGATAGTCTAGTCTATAGTCTAGTCTATAGTCTATCTAGAGTTCAGTCTATAGTCTAGTCTATTAGTATAGTCTATAGTCCTAGTCCTATAGGCTAGATCCTAGTCTATGTCCTAGTCTATAGACTAGTCTATAGACCTATTCTATAGTCTAGTCCTATAGTCTAGTCTATAGTCTGTCTATGTCTAGTCTATAGTCCTAAGTCTATAGTCCTAAGTCCTATAGTCTATTCTAGTCTATAGTCTAGTCTATAGTATAGTCTATAGTCTAGTCTATAGTCTAGTCTAGTCTATAGTCTAGTCTATAGACTAGTCTATAGACTAGTCTATAGTCTAGTCTATAGTCTAGTCTATAGTCTAGTCTATAGTCTAGTCTATAGTCTAGTCTATAGTCTAGTCTATAGTCTAGTCTATAGTCTAGTCTATAGTCTAGTCTATAGTCTAGCCTATAGTCTAGTCTATATAGTCTATAGTCTATAGTCTAGTCTATAGTCTAGTCTATAG
>NW_023997756.1:0-17985 GCF_015586225.1 Lucilia sericata
ATATTTATTGGTACAGGTTCAAAATGCGGTAATTTAAGGCTCCGATATGGTTGCAAATAACTTTTATAGTTTTCATGTTTATAACAGTCGTTTATATATTCTTTTTATTGCATTATAGTTGCCATTTGCTTGGTAGATAATTTATTCCATAATATATTTTTGGAAAATGGGCCAATTGGATAGATCGGTAGAATTATTTTCACAGCTTTAAAAAGGCGGTAGTTTGAGGTTCCGATATGGCTGCAAATAACATTGACAGTTTTCACGCTATGACAGTCATTTATGCATCATTTTAAAGCATTTTGATTGCACTTTAATATGGTATATAATTTGTAGGCATAATGTGTGTTTTTAACTAATTGGTGAATTTGATAGATCGGTAGAGTTATTGTTCTATGTTTAATAAACGCGGCTAATCTGAGTTTCCGATATGGCACAATTAACTTTGGTGGCGGTTTTAGGTGCTAGGACAGTCGTTTATGCACCATTTTAAAAGCATTAAAATTGCCATTTGTTTTGGTATAATAATTTATTGCATAATGTATTTTAGAAAACGGCCAATTGGATAAATCGGTAGAAATATTTTCCCAGGTTTAAAAACGCGGTAATTTGAGGTTCCGTATGGTTGTGAATAACTTTGACAGTTTTCATGCTAGGGCATTAGTTTACGCATCATTTTAAAAGTATTACAGTTGCACTTTATTTTGGTGTATAATTTGTGGCATAATGAATTTTTACAAAAAATTGGACAGATCGGTATATTTATTGGTACAATTTCAAAAATGCGGTAATATTCAAAGGCTCCGATATGGTTGCAAATAACTTTTATAGTTTTCAATCTTTTTATTGCATTATAGTTGCCAATTGGTTTTGGTATATAATTTATTCCATAATATATTTTTGGAAAATGGCCAATTGGATAGATCGGTAAAATTATTTTCACACAGCTTTAAAAAACGCGGTAGTTTTGAGGTTCCAGATATGGCTGCAAATAAAATTGACAGTTTTCACGCTATGACAGTCATTTATGCATCATTTTAAAGCATTATGATTGCACTTTAATATGGTATATCATTTGTAGCATAATGTGTATTTTTACAAATTGGTCAATTTGATAGATCGGTAGAATTATTGTTCTATGTTTAATAAACGCAGTAATCTGAGGTTCCGATATGGTTGCAATTAACTTTGGCAGTTTTCGTGCTAGGACAGTCGTTTATGCACCATTTTAAAGCATTAAAATTGCCATTTGTTTTGGTATATAATTTATTGCATAATGTATTTTAAGAAAATGGCCTATTGGATAGATCGGTAGAATTATTTTCCCAGGTTTAAAAAGGCGGTAATTTGAGGTTCCGATATGGTTGTGAATAACTTTGACAGTTTTCATGCTATGACAGTCATTTATGCATCATTTTAAAGCATTATGATTGCACTTTAATTTGGTATATCATTTGTGGCACAATGTGTTCGTCTAAAAAATGGTCAATTTGAAGGATCGGTAGAATTATTGTTCTATGTTTAAAAACGCGGTAATTTGAGGTTCCGATATGGTTGCAAATAACTTTGACAGTTTTCATGCTAGGGCAATAGTTTATGCATCATTTTAAAGCATTACAGTTGCACTTTATTTTGGTGTATAATTTGTGGCATAATGAATTTTTACAAAAATTGGATAGATCGGTATATTTATTGGTACAGGTTCAAAAATGCGGTAATTTAAGGCTCCGATATGGTTGCAAATAACTTTTATAGTTTTCATGTTATAACAGTCGTTTATATATCTTTTTATTGCATTATAGTTGCCATTTGCTTTGGTATATAATTTATTCCATAATATATTTTTGGAAAATGGCCAATTGGATAGATCGGTAGAATTATTTTCACAGCTTTAAAAAGGCGGTAGTTTGAGGTTCCGATATGGCTGCAAATAACATTGACAGTTTTCACGCTATGACAGTCATTTATGCATCATTTTAAAGCATTTTGATTGCACTTTAATATGGTATATAATTTGTAGCATAATGTGTGTTTTACTAATTGGTGAATTTGATAGATCGGTAGAGTTATTGTTCTATGTTTAATAAACGCGGTAATCTGAGTTTCCGATATGGCACAATTAACTTTTGGCGGTTTTAGTGCTAGGACAGTCGTTTATGCACCATTTTAAAGCATTAAAATTGCCATTTGTTTTGGTATATAATTTATTGCATAATGTATTTTAGAAAACGGCCAATTGGATAATCGTAGAATTATTTTCCCAGGTTTAAAAACGCGGTAATTTGAGGTTCCGATATGGTTGTGAATAACTTTGACAGTTTTTCATGCTAGGGCATTAGTTTACGCATCATTTTAAAGTATTACAGTTGCACTTTATTTTGGTGTATAATTTGTGGCATAATGAAATTTTTACAAAATTGGACAGATCGGTATATTTATGGTACAATTTCAAAAATTGCGGTAATTCAAGGCTCCGATATGGTTGCAAATAACTTTTATAGTTTTCATCTTTTTATTGCATTATAGTTGCCATTTGTTTTGGTATATAATTTATTCCATAATATATTTTTGGAAAATGGCCAATTGGATAGATCGGTAAAATTATTTTCACCAGCTTTAAAAACGCGGTAGTTTGAGGTTCCGATATGGCTGCAAATAACATTGACAGTTTTCACGCTATGACAGTCATTTATGCATCATTTTAAAGCATTATGATTGCACTTTAATATGGTATATCATTTGTAGCATAATGTGTATTTTTACAAATTGGTCAATTTGATAGATCGGTAGAATTATTGTTCTATGTTTAATAAACGCAGTAATCTGAGGTTCCGATATGGTTGCAATTAACTTTGGCAGTTTTCGTGCTAGGACAGTCGTTTATGCACCATTTTAAAGCATTAAAATTGCCATTTGTTTTGGTATATAATTTATTGCATAATGTATTTTAAGAAAATGGCCTATTGGATAGATCGGTAGAATTATTTTCCCAGGTTTAAAAAGGCGGTAATTTGAGGTTCCGATATGGTTGTGAATAACTTTGACAGTTTTCATGCTATGACAGTCATTTATGCATCATTTTAAAGCATTATGATTGCACTTTAATTTGGTATATCATTTGTGGCACAATGTGTTCGTCTAAAAATGGTCAATTTGAAGGATCGGTAGAATTATTGTTCTATGTTTAAAAACGCGGTAATTTGAGGTTCCGATATGGTTGCAAATAACTTTGACAGTTTTCATGCTAGGGCAATAGTTTATGCATCATTTTAAAGCATTACAGTTGCATTTATTTTGGAGTATAATTTGTGGCATAATGAATTTTTACAAAAGTTGGATAGATCGGTATATTTATTGGTACAGGTTTAAAAATGCGGTAGTTCAAGGCTCCGATATGGTTGCAAATAACTTTTATAGTTTTCATGTTATAACAGTCGTTTATATATCTTTTTATTGCATTATAGTTGCCATTTGTTTTGGTATATAATTTATTGCATAATATATTTTTAGAAAATTGCCAATTGGATAGATCCGTAGAATTATTTTCACAGCTTTAAAAAGGCGGTAATTTGAGATTCCGATATGGTTTCATGCTATGACAGTCATTTATACATCATTTTAAAGCATTATGATTGCACTTTAATATGGTATATAATTTGTAGCATAATGTGTGTTTTTACAAATTGGTCAACTTGATAGATCGGTAGAATTATTGTTCTATGTTTAATAAAAGCAGTAATCTGAGGTTCCGAAATGGTTGCAATTAACTTTGGCAGTTTTCGTGCTAGGACAGTCGTTTATGCACCATTTTAAAGCATTAAAATTGCCATTTGTTTTGGTATATAATTTATTGCATAATGTGTTTTAAGAAAATGGCCAATTGGACAGATCGGTAGAATTATTTTCCCAGGTTTAAAAAGGCGGTAATTTGAGGTTCCGATATGGTTGTGAATAACTTTGACAGTTTTCATGCTATGACAGTCATTTATGCATCAGTTTAGAGCATTATGATTGCACTTTAATTTGGTATATCATTTGTGGCATAATGTGTTCGTCTAAAAGATGGTCAATTTGATGGATCGGTAGAATTATTGTTCTATGTTTAAAAACGCGGTAATTTGAGGTTCCGATATGGTTGCAAATAACTTTGACAGTTTTTCATGCTAGGGCATTAGTTTACGCATCATTTTAAAAGCATTACAGTTGCACTTTATTTTGGTGTATAATTTGTGGCATAATGAATTTTTACAAAAATTGGATAGATCGGTATATTTATTGGTACAGGTTCAAAAATGCGGTAATTTAAGGCTCCGATATGGTTGCAAATAACTTTTATAGTTTTCATGTTATAACAGTCGTTTATATATCTTTTTATTGCATTATAGTTGCCATTTGCTTTGGTATATAATTTATTCCATAATATATTTTTGGAAAATGGCCAATTGGATAGATCGGTAGAATTATTTTCACAGCTTTAAAAACGCGGTAGTTTGAGGTTCCGATATGGCTGCAAATAACATTGACAGTTTCACGCTATGACAGTCATTTATGCATCATTTTAAAGCATTATGATTGCACTTTAATATGGTATATCATTTGTAGCATAATGTGTATTTTTACAAATTGGTCAATTTGTTCCCTACTTCCTAAATAAACATTTTTGGTCCCACGAACCGGATTAAAACCCCCTTATAATTTTTTTCAAATATTTTATTTTTAAATATTGCAAAAACCCCCTTAACCCCAGTGTTCAACCCCTAACTAAATGCAAGTTTAAGTGAAGTGTTGTGTTAAAAAGTGATCCAATAACCCCCTGGCTTAAGTGAAAAAACCCCATAACCCCAGTGTTTGGCTAAAAGTGGAAAATATAAAGTGTCTCGTGAAAAATTGCTGCAGTTCATCCGATTACCCCTGGCTTAATTTTGTGAAATTTGGAGTGGAATATTACCAAAAGTCATCAACATATACAACAAAGTATCCCCAACATCAACAACAACGAAAGTAACCCAGTTTGGAGTCAAATTATTATTAAAAAGGTATTTCGTATTTTGAATTTGGTATCTTATTTTATCTGCTTATCCCTAATAAAATATAATTGTTTGTGCAACAACAATTTTGTCCGTTAACTCATTTATATACAACCCGTTAGAAATCCCTAAAAAATAAAAAATCCCTTTTATTAGCAATAAAATCCACAAGTGCTTAAAATAATTTGATTATAACAGTTTCGATACTTTTTACATTTATGCTGTTGATCACAGAGTAGCTGACTTGTATCAACATAAAAGCTTACAGTGATCATTACTCGTTACTTTATCTCACTCAGAGAGAGATACTAATACTTACCTCAGTTATTTGTTCGAACTGTTAACTACCAATTAAAGAGACACTGATAGCTCATTAATTTTGCAACTCTCATATAATTATTTAGTCACCCTACAAAAATTAAATCGGCCTAATCTGAACAATACATTAAAGGTAAACAGCTTTAAAAAATTGTGAATAATTTGCCACTTCCTCTCAACTGCAAAAAAAAAAACAATTTTATATTTGCGGATATTTTGTAAATAATTTCATAAAATTTTGAAGAAAAAATAATTTTTTATAAAGTTTATTTAAAAACCCAATAATTAAAACAAAATTACATAAAAGTTTGAATTAAATCACATAATTTCGCCAATATTTCGATGCTTTTGTCATTTCTCGTTGTTAAGAAACCCAAACTCGTTTTTTAGATAAAAGTTTTTAAAAATTCGCATCCAAAATGTCGGTTTAGATGAATTTATTCAATCCTCTGATAAAGTTGTTGAATTTGAGGCCTTTTTCTCTGGCATCCCAGTTGCCAATCATACAATTCACACCCTCGATATACATAAGGATGAGATTTTAAGACACTGGTCAGATTTTAGAGCAGCCTATGATAAAATTTTGCTAAATTATAATACAGTTGAGGAAAATATTGATGTCGAAACCCTGAAAGGAAGATTTTTTAAAACTTTTGATTCCCATGTTCGAGCTCTGTCTAAGGCTAATGAGATTTTAGATTCCCTCAGAAACCAAAATACCCCTGCTATCACAACCCCTACACTTTCAATTGATAATAACCCAAACATATCTTTACCCCCTTGTGATACGCAAACCTTTTATGGAGATTATGTCTCTTGGCCATCCTTCCGTGACATGTTCACGGCCCTTTACATTAACAACTCCCGATTGTCCCCTGTTGAAAAGCTATTTCACTTATTAAAGAAGACAGAGGGAGAAAACCATGATATTTTAAAGAATTGTCCACTCACGAATAATGGATTCGAGATGGCGTGGAAGAATCTAGTCGAACGATATGAAAACTCTCGTATTCTTGTAAATTCACAATTGAAAACTATATTCAACATACTAAACGACCCTTTTAGTAAAGAATCGGGTCGCTGCATAAAACAACTACAACAATCGATCAACGATTGTATAAAAAATCTTTCGCTGCTTCAAATAGATACCAAAAACTGGGACGTTATCTTTGTTTTTATTTGTGCAAAATGTCTTCCTGATATAAGCTTACATTTATGGCAACAACACTTAGGGAATAGTAAAGAACTACCCACTTGGCAGGAAATGGATAGCTTTCTAACTTCTAGATATCAATCCCTTGAAGGTTTCGCGGATATATGAACTACTTCGTCTGATTCTCAAAGCAACTACAAGAAATATATTCCGAAGAAACAGAATCCCAATAATACTAAAAAAGTTAATACATTTCAAACAAAAGTTAAAACAGATAAGCCTCTAAAATGTCCACTTTGTCAAGAACCCCATCCCTTAAGGTTTTGTCCCACTTTCTTATCAATGTCAGTAGAAGATCGTTATTCTTTGGTAAAGAAGCAAAGGCGGTGTACTAACTATCTAGCAGGCTCACATGATCATAAATCTTGTAAAAGTCAATTTAGATGTTCATTCTGTAAACAGAAACACCACTCCCTCTTACACCGTTCCGAGAATCAACCCATACCACAAATAGCTAATACTAGACCCTTTAATGATCATTCAATGAACAATAATAATAATAATAGTAATAGTAATCGCGATTCACACCCCTCACAAACAGATAGCAATCCTATTGATAACGCCACAACTTCAGCTGCTGCTGCAGCAGCAAGATCTCGTCAAGCATATTCAACCCAACTACAGTCCACAACACATAACTCTGTTATCCTTGGAACAGCTTTAGTTGATGTTTGTGTAGGTGATGTGCGTTGTACCGTAAGAGCTCTTATTGACTCAGCCTCAGAAGCCACTTTTATCTCCAAAAAACTCCAAGCTTCTCTGGAAATCCCCACAAAAATTTCGCATACTACTATAACCGGTCTTAGCGGTTCTTTATCTGCTACTGCAACTCGAATTTGTACCATTGCCATAAGTTCACCTCTAGAAAAACTCTTTAAAACTACAACTGATGCATTCGTGGTCAATAAACTAACAGAAGACTTACCCTATTACGAACTCTCTTCTATTATGAGTACCAAGTTTTCTGATTTACCCTTAGCTGATAGCTACTCTTCTAAAACATCGAATGTTGAAATTTTGATTGGTTGTGATGTTTACCCTAAAATTCTTAGAGACGGAATCCGTTGGGATTATAATAGATCACTCGTGGCACAGCGTACCATTTTCGGATGGATAATCTCAGGAAAATTAAACTCTCCTGCTCCGCTTCTAAACTCTGTCTCATCATATATGAATCATATCGATTTAAACACACAACTAACTAAATTCTGGGAACTTGAAGAAGTTTATGACAAACGAGCCCAATCTAATGAAGATCTATTCTGCGAGAATTTATACAAAAATACAACGTTTAGAGACGAAAATGGTCGTTTCGTTGTTTCCCTGCCCTTTAAATCCGAATATTCCAATAATATTTCCCTTGGCAACTCTCGCAACTCTGCTTTATCCCAATTTCTCAGAAATGAGAGCAGACTCACGAATAACCCTAAATTAAAGTATGATTATGATAAAGTAATGGAAGAATATGCAATATTGCACCATATGATTCCCGTAAAACCCGAGTTATCTTCTCCCTCTAACTCTTCATACTATTTACCCCATCATTCTGTGCTCAAAACCGAATCTACAACTACTAAACTTCGTATTGTATTCAACGCCTCTAACCTCACCTCGTCAGGATTAAGTCTAAATGACGTATTATACCCCGGACCAGTTTTACAACAAGATTTAACTGTCCTTATAACCCGCTGGCGATTGTTCAAATACGCTTTTAATGCCGACATCGAGAAGATGTATAGGCAGATACTTGTTAATCCACAACACACCCCATTTCAAAGGATTTTATTCCGAAGTTCTCCTGAAAAAGAACCCCAAGATTTTGAGCTACAAACCGTAACATTTGGAGTTAACTGTGCTCCATATTTAGCCCTGAGAACTCTTATCGAACTTGCTGAATCCTGTAATAACGATTACCCCGAAATCTCTATCATACTCAAAGAGAATATGTATGTCGATGACGTATTAGCAGGATCCCATGACCTTTCTTTAGCCTTAAAATCTAGAGATAACCTAATCAAAATTTTGAACTCTGCAGGATTTCCTCTCCGTAAATGGATCTCGAATGAAAAATCTTTATTACAAGGCTTAGAACCCGAACATTTACTTATGTCTGATGCACTATCGCTTGAAGACACAATAACAACTAAAACATTAGGACTCCGCTGGAATGCGAGTCAAGACTACTTCTACTTTAACACCAAAAATCAGCCAATCCGAAATAATATCACCAAACGAACTGTCTTGTCAGATATTGCCAGGTTGTTTGACCCCGCAGGATGGCTTGCCCCAAAGATCATAGTCGCAAAAATGATAATGCAACAGATCTGGAAAGATCAGATCGATTGGGATGAAACCCTCAAGCCAGACACTTTACGTAATTGGCTTTCGTTTTTAGATGACTACCCGAACATTAGAATGATAAAAATACCCCGATTTGTGAATTATAATCCATCATACACCACAGAGCTTCACGGCTTTTGTGATGCTTCTGAAAAAGCATATGCTGCTACCCTTTATCTTCGTACTACAAGTGAAATTGGTCACGTCTCTACTCATTTACTCCTAGCCAAAACTAAAGTTGCCCCAGTAAAATTCGTTACTCTTCCCAGAAAAGAACTATGTGGTGCTGAACTGTTAGCCAAGTTGATTTCAACATTTCTGTCTCAAGTTAACCTTGATAAATGCGATCTACATCTCTGGACAGATTCAACTATTGTGCTATCATGGCTTCAAAAACACCCTTCACATTGGACTACATTTGTCGCCAATAGAATCACGTCTATAATAGAAAAGGTTGGGAATGATAAATGGTGTCATGTTTCTTCTAAAGATAATCCTGCTGATTTAGGATCTCGAGGACTTACTGCAAAAGATTTGATAGGTAACGATCTATGGTGGCATGGGCCAACGTGGCTTAAACTCCCCAGTTCCGAATGGCCATCGGTTATACCTGTTATAGATACTAACGAGGAAATTAGACCCGTCAAAACTCATCTAAATCAAAACTCTGAAGATATACTAACCCGGTTCTCTGATCTCACTCGAGCGATGCGTGTAATTGCTTATATATATCGATTTTATCATTCTACTCACCCACGTTATAAAACCACATATAATTATCCCTCTCTCACTATTCAACACACTGAAATAAAATTTGTTAAACTTCGCTTAGTGGTTTATTGTCAAAAGTTTTACTTTCCCGAATATTCACTGCTTTCTGATGGACAAGTGATTCCCAAAAAAAGCCCCTTATTAACATTTAACCCATTTATCGATTCGAATAATATAATGAGGATCAATGGTAGACTTTCTCGAAGTGATATGCTATCGTTTGATGAGCGATTCCCTAAGATTCTCCCCTACTCAGGTCGTTTTACCCGTTTATATTTAGAACTTTTACATAAACTCACGATACATGGAGAAAATTCTCTTCTAATGCGTCTAGTACGTTTAGAGTTTTGGGTACCAAAATTGAAAAATCTAGTCAAAACCGTTATATATAACTGCAAGACTTGTGTTTTATTTAAGAAACGTCAAAGTCAACAGATTATGGCTTCACTGCCACCTGAAAGAACATACCTTACACGTCCTTTCTTCAACACCGGTTTAGATTTCGCTGGCCCTTATAATATAAAGTCATTTTCCGGCCTCGGATGTAAAATAACTAAAGGTTATGTACTAGTGTTTATATGTTTTGCTACGAAAGCAATTCATTTGGAAGCTACCAGTGAACTCTCAACCCAAGCCTGTTTAGCGGCATTCTCCCGTTTTTTCTCTCGCCGAGGCACCCCTCAAGTTCTATACTCGGATAATGGCACTGCATTTGTAGGAGCAGCCAATATATTCAATAAAACCCAAGAAAACCTCTTATCCCAAGTACGATCTAACATCATATCTCAAAACGCATTTCAAAACATCGAGTGGCGGTTTAACCCTCCTGGAGCTCCTCATATGGGAGGACTCTGGGAGGCAGGTGTGAAGAGTTTTAAATCACATCTCAAGAAAATTACCCATGTACAAACTTTTACTTTTGAAGAATTCACTGCTATGCTTACCAGAATCGAAGCTTGTCTCAACTCAAGGCCATTAAGTCCAATGAGTGACAACCCCAATGAAATAAGCGCCTTGACACCCGGCCATTTCCTTATTGGCGCCCCTTTACTATCACCCCCGGAAACAGACTTTTCTTGTCGACCACTTAGTTATGCCAACAGATGGCAAAAATTAAATATACTACACCATCATTTTGCCTGTAGATGGAAAGAAGAGTATTTAAAAGAATTGCATAAACGAATCAAATGGAAATATCCCCAAAGAAACTTTGTTGTTGGTGATCTCGTTGCAATCAAGAAAGATCATCTTCCCCCAAATGAATGGAGACTTGGCCGTATACAAAAGGTTTCCCCTGGTCAAGACAATAAAGTTAGAGTAGCAGAAATTATTACTTCAACTGGTCCTATAACTAGGCCAATTGTTAAATTAGTTCTTCTTCCCCCCTCTAATGATGAATCAAACTAATAATTCCCCTATCTTTACAGCATTATGCCTCACAGACGCCAACAAAGAAATTTATCTCCTGTCACAGAAAGACGAAGGTATCTACGACATCAACCTGATTGCCGCTTGTGCAAAAGAAATCATCCGTTGCGTACGTGCTACAAGTTCAACAACATGAACATAACCAACAAACTAAGAGTAGTCAGACAATACAAATACTGCCAAAATTGTCTGGCTCACAGCCATATATTAGCAAAGTGCCGTAGTACAGAAATGTGTCGCCAATGTCAACAAAAACACCATACTCTTTTGCACTATCATGAACGTATCAGGCCTACCAGAAACAACAACTCCAACCCCGAAGTTTATCTGCCCCAGGCAACTATTTTGAGACCAACAATTCTTGTTAGCATCCAGCTCGGTGGTGAATGGCGTGATGTCCGTGGCATTATAAATCCGTCTATGGAAACAAGCCAAGTTGCCGAATTCTTACCAACCCGGTACCACATTCCTATTGAAAGGTTCGGTTCTAATCGAGTCTGTAAACTTACCTTTAGGCCACATTTTGTGAAACGACCTTCGATCATGTTGAATGCGATTGTAACTAAAGAATTGCCTCAGTTTCCTCGATCCCAAGAGCTGGATGCAGCGGTTGCAGATCAATATAAAAACTTACGTTTAGCCGATCCACGTTTTTATAACCACTCTGAGATAAACTTAATTTTAGGCGCTGATATTTACCCCCACATAGTCAAATCCGAAATTCGTCCACCAACACTTACCTCCCCTATGGCCCAGGACACCGTATTAGGCTGGATCCTAATCGGAAAAGTTCACCGACCATAAACCACAACAAAGTACACAACATTTTCATATTTTTATAAATTTATAAAATTTTGTTAAAAATGTATTAATGAATTATCCTATTGTGTTATTAATATCATAAAAAAACCCCCAAAAAAAAACTATGAATTATCTTAAACCTAATGAATTTTTGTAAAAAACCTATAAATATTTAAATCATTTATTAATATGAATTTTAAATAATTGATTTGTACTCATTTATATTTGCCAACACTGTAATTGTATCTTAAACATGATTTAATCTTTTTAGTTTGGCCTTTATATACTTTCTTTTTTATACTCTCAAATTTGTAAACTTTTGAATTTTAAAATATTTTTTGTAATTCCAATTTACGGCAAAATATTTTGAATGTATTTATGAATGCATCTTTATTAATTACATTAGGGCTTGGAATTTCCATTCTGCTCCTTTGCGTAACCGCAAGGGGGCCGGAATGTTTATGTCAAGAACATTGATTTATTTGTATCGAATATTATTTCTTTTTATTATTATTTTATTATTTTTAATTGCCCTTAATATAATTACCACCAGTATACTGGAAATCAATACATTTGGTGATTGTTTTCTTAAGATCATCTTAATCTCTTTTTTGTTCTCTCTCTCTTTTTATTTAGCCGTATATCATTGCTTCTTGTTATTATTTATGCTTATTATTGATGCAATTAAAAATATTTTTTTAGTTGTTTAGTGACCATCAAATAATAAAACATCAACAAGTGAAACAAAATTGTATAAATAAAACAAACCTGCTCTTGATTAAAACAACAAAACCCTTATTGTGTATTTCTTTTTGGTGTGTTTCATCAGAGTTACACATATTTAAACAAGTGAATATACTTATTTCTTTTTGCAATATTTAAAAATAAAGGTATTTGTTCCCCTACTTCCTAAAATAAACAGTCAATTTGATAGATCGCTAGAATTATTGTTCTATGTTTAATAAAAGCAGTAATCTGAGGTTCCGATATGGTTGGAATTAACTTTGGCAGTTTTCGTGCTAGGACAGTCGTTTATGCACCATTTTAAAGCATTAAAATTGCCATTTGTTTTGGTATATAATTTATTGCATAATGTATTTTAAGAAAATGGCCAATTGGATAGATCGGTAGAATTATTTTCCCAGGTTTAAAAAGGCGGTAATTTGAGGTTCCGATATGGTTGTGAATAACTTTGACAGTTTTCATGCTATGACAGTCATTTATGCATCAGTTTAGAGCATTATGATTGCACTTTAATTTGGTATATCATTTGTGGCATAATGTGTTCGTCTAAAAAATGGTCAATTTGATGGATCGGTAGAATTATTGTTCTATGTTTAAAAACGCGGTAATTTGGGGTTCCGATATGGTTGCAAATAACTTTGACAGTTTTCATGCTAGGGCAATAGTTTATGCATCATTTTAAAGCATTACAGTTGCACTTTATTTTGGTGTATAATTTGTGGCATAATGAATTTTTACAAAAGTTGGATAGATCGGTATATTTATTGGTACAGGTTTAAAAATGCGGTAATTCAAGGCTCCGATATGGTTGCAAATAACTTTTATAGTTTTCATGTTATAACAGTCGTTTATATATCTTTTTATTGCATTATAGTTGCCATTTGTTTTGGTATATAATTTATTGCATAATATATTTTTAGAAAATTGCCAATTGGATAGATCGGTAGAATTATTTTCACAGCTTTAAAAAGGCGGTAATTTGAGGTTCCGATATGGTTGCAAATAACATTGACAGTTTTCATGCTATGAAAGTCATTTATGCTTCATTTTAAAGCATTATGATTGCACTTTAATATGGTATATAATTTGTAGCATAATGTGTGTTTTTACTAATTGGTGAATTTGATAGATCGGTAGTATTATTGTTCTATATTTAATAAACGCGGTAATCTGAGGTTCCGATATGGCTGGAATTAACTTTGACAGTTTTCGTGCTAGGACAGTCGTTTATGCACCATTTTAAAGCATTAAAATTGCCATTTGTTTTGGTATATAATTTATTGCATAATGTATTTTTAGAAAACGGCCAATTGGATAAATCGGTAGAATTATTTTCCCAGGTTTAAAAACGCGGTAATTTGAGGTTCCGATATGGTTGTGAATAACTTTGACAGTTTTCATGCTATGACAGTCATTTATGCATCATTTTAAAGCATTACAAAGCACTTTGTTTTTGTGTATAATTTGTGGCATAATGAATTTTTACAAAAATTGGATAGATCATTTTAAAGCATTACAAAGCACTTTGTTTTTGTGTATAATTTGTGGCATAATGAAATTTTTACAAAAATTGGATAGATCGGTATATTTATTGGTACAGGTTTAAAAATGCGGTAATTTAAGGCCCCGATATGGTTGCAAATAACTTTTATAGTTTTCATGTTATAACAGTCGTTTATACATCTTTTTATTGCATTTTAGTTGCCATTTGTTTTGGTATATAATTTATTGCATAATGTATTTTTAGAAGATGGACAATTGGACAGATCGATAGAATTATTTTCCCAGGTTTAAAAAGGCGGTAATTTGAGGTTCCGATATGGTTGTGAATTACTTTGACAGTTTTCATGCTATGACAGTCATTTATGCATCAGTTTAAAGCATTATGATTGCACTTTAATTTGGTATATGATTTGTGGCATAATGTGTTCGTCTAAAAAATGGTCAATTTGATAGATCGCTAGAATTATTGTTCTATGTTTAATAAACGCAGTAATCTGAGGTTCCGATATGGTTGCAATTAACTTTGGCAGTTTTCGTGCTAGGACAGTCGTTTATGCGCCATTTTAAAGCATTAAAATTGCCATTTGTTTTGGTATATAATTTATTGCATAATGTATTTTTAGAAAATGGCCAATTGGATAGATCGGTAAAATTATTTTCCCAGGTTTAAAAAGGCGGTAATTTGAGGTTCCGATATGGTTGTGAATAACTTTGACAGTTTTCATGCTATGACAGTCATTTATGCATGATTTTAAAGCATTATGATTGCACTTTAATTTGGTATATCATTTGTGGCACAATGTGTTCGTCTAAAAAATGGTCAATTTGAAGGATCGGTAGAATTATTGTTCTATGTTTAAAGACACGGTAATTTGAGGTTCCGATATGGTTGCAAATAACTTTCATGCTAGGGCAATAGTTTATGCATCATTTTAAAGCATTACAGTTGCACTTTATTTTGGTGTATAATTTGTGGCATAATGAATTTTTACAAAAGTTGGATAGATCGGTATATTTATTGGTACAGGTTTAAAAATGCGGTAATTCAAGGCTCCGATATGGTTGCAAATAACTTTTATAGTTTTCATGTTATAACAGTCGTTTATATATCTTTTTATTGCATTATAGTTGCCATTTGTTTTGGTATATAATTTATTGCATAATATATTTTTAGAAAATTGCCAATTGGATAGATCGCACAGTGGAGCAGAATGGAAATTTTTTGGAAATAAATCTGGCATTTCTAAACGGCTGATCCGATCGGGATAAAATTTGGCGTGGCGGCTCAAAGTAGGGTACCTACGACATGTAAAATTTTTAAACTCGTGCCATTTTTTTCACCCAAATACAAAGATTTTTATATTTTGTGAAAGCGCTCGACGAGATCAAGAAAAACATGCTTGGACATACTACTTATCTCTTATAATATCCGAGTTATAGGCATTTAAAAATTTAGTGATACAAAATTTACCATACCTTGGTCCGCCTTTTTTTGAATACCGGGCGTAATTTTGGACCAAATGGACTCAATTTTTTTTGTTAGTTAGACAACAAAATTTCAATATACAAATCAATATCCAATAATATACAAATCAATATCAGATCAATATCGTTTACAGATCCAAAAATATACATTTTTTAATTTAAAAATTCAAAAATTTTAGATTTTTGGCGTTTTTTTGCCAAAAATGTGTCTTAACTCTTTTATTAATAAAATAAAATTTTTATTAAGAACATATAACAATTTTATAGTTTTCTAAAAGGTATCTTTACGCAGAACGCTTTGGCGTAAAAAACTTGTCCTATTTTTTGAAAATGTTGCCACTGCGTCCTTCCGAATATGACCTATTTTTTATCAAAACTTCAACTTTGGGAGACATGTTCTAAAATCCCAAAGCTGGGGTCAGAAAACTGAAAGCAGTTTTGGAAACCTCAATATGCTTTCTATTTACTCCAAAAGTATTTTCCCAGCCCTGAAAGAAATGTGGACCCTATGGGCAAAAAAGTAAAAAATCCCATTTTTGGGATTTTCGTTCCTATTTTTGGGAATTGCGGGATGCCCTTTGACCTTTTCAATTTTTTTTTTGCATATTCTTATTTGAAATGACAAATTTAACAAGCGTTTGAAAATTTCATTGAGTTTTGTTCATAAATAAAGATTTTGTCATATATTACATATTTGTTTAATTTCTAAAACTATGATTTATATCAAAATTTTAATAGGATCGCAGATAGCTACAACAATTTAGTCCATATTTATCCCTTAATATCATTTTTTTAGTTAGATATGGAAATTCTCGACCCTTTACAAAAAATTTCAAGCCAATATCTCAATTACATTCAAAAATATGTTCATTTAAACCTGTGTCCTTTAATTTCATCTTTTTCATATTTTAGTATTAAGTATGACAGAACATACATTTGGTGTTGAATAAAATATTTGGACAATTTTTAAAAATTATTTAGTTAATTATTTTATTATAATATTGTATATAAAATAAAAAAATTATAATTTTATTATGAGCCACGCACAACAACACCTAAATCACCCCACACAAATTACCTTTCCCGCCCACCGAAATATAAAACACAATTTAATACAATATCATCAGTTAGTATAATAGCTTTTTTTATTTGAACTGTTTATCTTAAACATAATACAATTAATTCTTACAACCTACTTATATAGTTAATTCCTAACACTACTTATTTTCTATAAAATAATCTGTCATATCGGTATACATATCCAGAAGGTAATATAAGTCCTTTAAATCTTCCTTGTTTTGAGATGATAGAGTTTCATAACAAATCCATCTTTTTCGCATAGTTGAAAGAACAGGATCAGAAGATAGAAGTAAACTATTAAAAATATCTTCATTCTGTGATTGCCTGGAGCATTTTCTTGAGCTGAATAGTTGAACATGCTTAAAATCTCGATTCCTCGCTTCCTGGGCTTCTTCTGTTAACTCTCCAAGTGGAAGAATATTCGATTCAATTATTATTTGACCATGACACAATACTTTGTGTACTGTTGGTGTTAGTTCCCTCCATGGATACAGAGATACAAGTAATTTAGAAATTTCAGATGTGTATTCCCCAAATCGATTTTCATTAATTTTATGTTTACTATTCAGTGCCATTAAAATAGTTTTAACTCTTCGAAGCAACTCCTTGTCGATTCCAGTTATTTTTGAAGTAATTTCAAAATCACGAAAAAACCTTCTCGACGTATTACCGTCATTTGTACTACCGCAACTTGAAAGTGGTTTGTCGATGTTTAATCCCATCTGAACTTTAAATTCTTCTTGGATTATGCTTTTTTCCGCAGCTCTCAGTTCTTTCAATTCTTCATTATTTTTTGTTGATTTAGTAGGATAGTTTGTTGTTTTTTTTTCCTGGATCGCCTTGTATGATGGTAATATATTGTGTCCTTTTTCATGCAGAGCTTTCCTTAATATTTGGTACTTATTTCGACTGAGACCCAGTTCCAACATAAGCGCTATTGCTTCCTCTTCAGTAAAATTTGATTATGATGTTGGAGTTGGTATACTTTCCACAATTTCGCTTAAGTCGTTTTGGTGATGCATTAGGAAGAATAGTTGCAATATGTACGACATCCATATGTGGTTTTCCTTTTTCAGCATTTCGTTAAATGTATCAGCAATTTCCTCATTTGAGATTGAAAAAAAGTTTTTGTGTGACCCTCTTTTTTTATTGAACATAAGTCTTCGTATGACTTGCAAGGCGCTCCTTTGATGTGTTGTAAGTTGAGATTTCCGTAGTAGTTTCCATCCAACTACAAAATTTTAATCGAAATTTCTTTTGATTCCATCCACAGAC
>NW_023997757.1:2500-17914 GCF_015586225.1 Lucilia sericata
TTAGTATAAGTTGTTGTTCTTTTTTATGTTTTGCATGTTAATTTTATTTTATTTATATTTTAACAAAATTTTTTTTTATATATAAATAAACTTTATTTTAAATTTAACAAAACTAAGCGCTTTCTTAAAATTTTTGATCAACAATTTCAGTCTTGTTTGTGGAATGACAGACTTAACAACTTCGATCACTTTGTTATTTCATAAGGATCCATAACTTCTATCTTTCTATCTATCTATCTATCTATCTATCTATCTATCTATCTATCTATCTATCTATCTATCTATCTATCTATCTATCTATCTATCTATCTATCTATCTATCTATCTATCTATCTATCTATCTATCTATCTATCTATCTATCTATCTATCTATCTATCTATCTATCTATCTATCTATCTATCTATCTATCTATCTATCTATCTATCTATCTATCTATCTATCTATCTATCTATCTATCTATCTATCTATCTATCTATCTATCTATCTATCTATCTATCTATCTATCTATCTATCTATCTATCTATCTATCTATCTCTGTCGAGTTCAGGTTATTAAGATCACGGAAAGAAACGTGTAGAAAAATATAAACCAAAATTAAGGAGGAAATGGCGGACGAGGTTTCGCAAGATTTAAATAAATACACTTTTGTTCTTTTAAATATATACAATTTATTTATTTAGGACTCATTTGCTGTTTTCATCTTCTCAATAAATAACACGACAAAATGTATGTTCACAGTAAGCTTATTTCTTTTTAAAAAAAAGTAATATTCAATTATCTTTTGTATCAAATTTACACGATATTTTTTTCTTTAAAGTAAAACATTAAAAAGGCAATAAATTAACAAATGCTTAATTTAAAACCAAAAATCAACAGATTTTATATCAAGAATATATATAAATATACTATAGATAGTTTTACTTATTATTACTGAGAAAAAAAATAAAAGTTTTTTTTTAAAAAAAAGATACAAACAACAATTTACATCGAATTCTATTTGTGTTTTTTATGAAGCTCTTCGGTTTCTAAGCGTAAATTCTGAAAAAAAAGAAAATATTTAATTACAATTTTCCAGTAATTTAAAAAACACCACAAACTTACATGAAATACTTCTTGTATTTTATCGGTTATTAATTTTCTAGCCTCCGGTTCAGGAACATTTCTACTTTTTAAATCGTTTATAAAATCATTCATATCAATCGGTTTGCCAATATTAACCGTTACTCTTTTGCCCCATTTAAGGATATAGGGTTCCACATTTGGCAGCACATCATCCATGCCCTCATGCCACATGGGTATAATTATAGGCACTTTGGAAGATTCATAGATAATACGACCAACACCCCATTTCAGGCGCATTTCTTCTTTAGTCATATTCACTTTACCCTCAGGAAACACATGTACCCAGTGTCCCAATTTTACTTTTTGTACACAAATATCGACAGCATCTTGATAGACACCTTGGCCACGTATTACGGGAATGCATTTACCTATTTATGGAGATTTTGAAAATGTTATTATTTGAGTTTAAAACCGTAAACTAGACCATAGTTAGACCATCGACTAGACTAGACTAGACTAGACTAGACTAGACTATAGACTAGACTATAGACTAGACTATAGACTAGACTATAGACTAGACTATAGACTAGACTATAGACTAGACTATAGACTAGACTATAGACTAGACTATAGACTAGACTATAGACTAGACTATAGACTAGACTATAGACTAGACTATAGACTAGACTATAGACTAGACTATAGACTAGACTATAGACTAGACTATAGACTAGACTATAGACTAGACTATAGACTAGACTATAGACTAGACTATAGACTAGACTATAGACTAGACTATAGACTAGACTATAGACTAGACTATAGACTAGACTAGACTAGACTATAGACTAGACTATAGACTAGACTATAGACTAGACTATAGACTAGACTATAGACTAGACTAAAGACTGGACTATAGACTGGACTATAGACTAGACTAAAGACTGGACTATAGACTAGACTATAGACTGGACTATAGACTGGACTATAGACTGGACTATAGACTGGACTATAGACTGGACTATAGATTGGATTATAGACTGGACTATAGATTGGACTATAGACTGGACTATAGACTGTTCTATAAACTGGACTACAAATTGGACTATAGACTGGACTATTGACTTGACTATAGACTGGACTATAGATTAACTAGTCTACCGTCTAGTTTATCGTATCGTATAGTCTATTTTTTAGCCTATCATTTAGTCCGCTGACTCGTCCATCATCTAGTCTATTGTATAGCCTATCGTCATCTCTATCGTATTATTATTGCTAGATCAACATACCAAACATAAAAAATGTTGAATGATATTTATTTGTAAAACAAATATCATGGGCTGCCATAGACCATCTAATTTTAAAGGAATTACAAACGTAACGCACTGGTAAAACACCTAAAAAATTACATTTTAAAATACAAAGATAAAAAGAAACGAAATTGTAAATGTTAATTAAATTCTAAAATCCAAAGTTTAAATTTTACATACCCCAAAGACCGGGATCATCAAAACATGAATGATGATTTGATACGGTTACTAAGGGTACACCGGGTGGTCGTTTAGCCACGGCTTCTATCAGTCTTTCTCTATTATAAACTTTTGTTTTATTCATAAAAACTGTAAAGAATGGTTTATCGATATATAATTAATTATAATTGTTTATAAGTACATATATATAAGGAATTCAAATGAGTACAAGGTTTAAGCATGGTACCATGGATTCAATGAAATGTTTACGAATGTATTAATGAAATGAGGAACAGTGCGATGATATAAATAAATTAATTAATTACAAAACTAAAAAAAGAAGCTATATGATAGGATTACATATTACAGAGATTTTATACAATACTAATTGAAACTATTCTATTTTTCTATTAAATGCAACGAACCTTGTTAATTAAAATAAATTAATTTTAATAAATATAAACTTTTTAGTACAGACATTCACTTTACTTCACTTTACCTTTCTTTTCCACAATTAGATTGCACGTTGATGGAAGTAATTGAAACTAAATTGAAAGAAACCAGCAAAAATAAAGGCATTTAAGTCGCACATACATAAATTCAAATTTGAAATCCTAAGATTTACTTTAATTTAAATATATTTTGTTATTTGTGATCCAATGCGTTCGTAATCAATCATATTTTACTTCAAAAATCTATATTTTTAGTCGAAAACATAAAATCGTCTGTAACTTCGTTAAAACGCGTTTAAATTGAAAAAGGGCCTCGATTTGTGATCACTCATATTTAACCTCAATAATCGATTTTTTGATCGAAAACATAAAATCGGCTGTAACTTCGTTAAAACGCGTTTAAATTGAAAAAGGGCCTCGATTTGGGATCACTCCTATTTTACCTCAAAAATCGATTTATTATAGAAAATATAAAATCGGCTCTAACTTCGTTAAAACACGTTTAAATTGAAAAAGGGCCTCGATTTGTGATCACTCATATTTTACCTCAAAAATCGATTTTTTATGGTCGAAAATATAAAATCAGCTGTAACTTCGTTAAAACACGTTTAAATTGAAAAAGGGCCTCGATTTGTGATCACTCATATTTTACCTCAAAAATCGATTTTTTATGGTCGAAAACATAAAATCGGCTGTAACTTCGTTAAAACGCGTTTAAATTGAAAAAGGGCCTCGATTTGGGATCACTCCTATTTTACCTCAAAAATCGATTTCTTGATCGAAAACATAAAATCGACTGTAACTTCCCTAAAACACGTTTAAATTGAAAAAGGGCCTCGATTTGTGATCACTCATATCATATCAAAAATCGATTTTTTTGGTAGAAAACATAAAATCGGCTGTAACTTCCTTAAAACACGTTTAAATTGAAAAAGGGCCTCGATTGGTGATCACTCATATTTTACCTCAAAAATCTATTTTTTTGATAGAAAACATAAAATCGGCTGTAACTTCGTTAAAATACGTTTAAATTGAAAAAGGGCCTCGATTTGTGATCACTCATATTTTACCTCAAAAATCGAATTTTTTGGTAGAAAACATAAAATCGTCTGTAACTTCGTTAAAACACGTTTAAATTGAAAAAGGGCCTCGATTTGTGATCACTCATATTTTACCTCAAAAATCGATTTTTTTGATCGAAAACATAAAATCGGCTGTAACTTCCTTAAAACACGTTTAAATTGAAAAAGGGCCTCGATTTGTGATCACTCATATTTGACCCCAAAAATAGATTTTTTGATCGAAAACATAAAATCGGCTGTAACTTCGTTAAAACACGTTTAAATTGAAAAAGGGCCTCGATTTGTGATCACTCATATTTTACCTCAAAAATCGATTTTTTATGGTCGAAAACATAAAATCGGCTGTAACTTCGTTAAAACGCGTTTAAATTGAAAAAGGGCCTCGATTTGGGATCACTCCTATTTTACCTCAAAAATCGATTTCTTGATCGAAAACATAAAATCGACTGTAACTTCCCTAAAACACGTTTAAATTGAAAAAGGGCCTCGATTTGTGATCACTCATATCATATCAAAAATCGATTTTTTTGGTAGAAAACATAAAATCGGCTGTAACTTCCTTAAAACACGTTTAAATTGAAAAAGGGCCTCGATTGGTGATCACTCATATTTTACCTCAAAAATCTATTTTTTTGATAGAAAACATAAAATCGGCTGTAACTTCGTTAAAATACGTTTAAATTGAAAAAGGGCCTCGATTTGTGATCACTTATATTTTACCTCAAAAATCGAATTTTTTGGTAGAAAACATAAAATCGTCTGTAACTTCGTTAAAACACGTTTAAATTGAAAAAGGGCCTCGATTTGTGATCACTCATATTTTACCTCAAAAATCGATTTTTTTGATCGAAAACATAAAATCGGCTGTAACTTCGTTAAAACACGTTTAAATTGAAAAAGGGCCTCGATTTGTGATCACTCATATTTGACCCCAAAAATAGATTTTTTGATCGAAAACATAAAATCGGCTGTAACTTCGTTAAAACACGTTTAAATTGAAAAAGGGCCTCGATTTGTGATCACTCATATTTTACCTCAAAAATCGATTTTTTATGGTCAAAAATATAAAATCGGCTGTAACTTCGTTAAAACGCGTTTAAATTGAAAAAGGGCCTCGTTTTGTGATCACTCATATTTTACCTCAAAAATCTATTTTTATAGTCAAAGATATAAAATCGGCTGTAACTTCGTTAAAACACGTTTAAATTGAAAAAGGGCGTCGATTTGTGAACACTCATATTTTACCTCAAAAATCGATTTTTTTGGTATTTTACCTCAAAAATCGATGTTTTTGATCGAAAACATAAAATCGGCTGTAACTTCGTTAAAACGCGTTTAAATTGAAAAAGGGTCTCGATTTGTGATCACTCATATTTAACCTCAAAAATCGATTTTTTATGGTCGAAAATATAAAATCGGCTGTAACTTCGTTAAACGCGTTTAAATTGAAAAAGGGCCTCGATTTGTGATCACTCATATTTTACCTCAAAAATCGATTTTTTTGATCGAAAACATAAAATCGGCTGTAACTTCGTTAAAACGCGTTTAAATTGAAAAAGGGCCTCGATTTGTGATCACTCATATTTGACCTCAAAAATCGATTTTTTATGGTCGAAAATATAAAATCGGCTGTAACTTCGTTAAACGCGTTTAAATTGAAAAAGGGCCTCGATTTGTGATCACTCATATTTGACCTCAAAAATCGATTTTTTTGATCGAAAACATAAAATCGGCTGTAACTTCGTTAAAACGCGTTTAAATTGAAAAAGGGCCTCGATTTGTGATCACTCATATTTGACCTCAAAAATCGATTTTTTTGATCGAAAATATAAAATCGGCTGTAACTTCGTTAAAACGCGTTTAAATTGAAAAAGGGCCACGATTTGTGATCACTCATATTTGACCTCAAAAATCGATTTTTTTGATCGAAAACATAAAATCGGCTGTAACTTCGTTAAAACGCGTTTAAATTGAAAAAGGGCCTCGATTTGTGATCACTCATATATTACCCCAAAAGTCGATTTATTATAGAAAACATAAAATCGGCTGTAACTTCGTTAAAACACGTTTAAATTGAAAAAGGGCCTCGATTTGTGATCACTCATATTTTACCTCAAAAATCGATTTTTTTGGTAGAAAACATAAAATCGGCTGTAACTTCGTTAAAACGCGTTTAAATTGAAAAAGGGCCACGATTTGTGATCACTCATATTTGACCTCAAAAATCGATTTCTTTGATCGAAAACATAAAATCGGCTGTAACTTCGTAAAAACGCGTTTAAATTGAAAAAGGGCCACGATTTGTGATCACTCGATTTTTTTGGTAGAAAACATAAAATCGGCTGTAACTTCGTTAAAACACGTTTAAATTGAAAAAGGGCCTCGCTCATAATTTACTCCAAAAATCGATTTTTTGGTAGAAAACATAAAATCGGCTGTAACTTCCTTAAAACACGTTTAAATTGAAAAAGGGCCTCGATTTGTGATCACTCATATTTTACCTCAAAAATCGATTTTTTTTATAGAAAATATAAAATCGGCTGTAACTTCGTTAAAACGCGCTTAAATTGAAAAAGGGCCTCGATTTGTGATCACTCATATTTTACTTCAAAAATCGATTTTTTTGGTAGAAAACATAAAATCGGCTGTAACTTCGTTAAAACACGTTTAAATTGAAAAAGGGCCTCGATTTGTGATCACTCATATTTTACCTCAAAAATCGATTTTTTTGGTAGAAAACATAAAATCGGCTCTAACTTCGTTAAAACGCGTTTAAATTGAAAAAGGGCCTCGATTTGTGATCACTCATATTTTACCTCGAAAATCGATTTTTTGATCGAAAACATAAAATCGGCTGTAACTTCGTTAAAACGCGTTTAAATTGAAAAAGGGCCTCGATTTGTGATCACTCATATTTTACCCCAAAAATCGATTTTTTGATCGAAAACATAAAATCGGCTGTAACTTCGTTAAAACGCGTTTAAATTGAAAAAGGGCCTCGATTTGTGATCACTCATATTTTACCTCAAAAATCGATTTTTTGATAGAAAACATAAAATCGGCTGTAACTTCGTTAAAACACGTTTAATTTGAAAAAGGGCCTCGATTTGTGATCACTCATATTTGACCTCAAAAATAGATTTTTTGATCGAAAACATAAAATCGGCTGTAACTTCGTTAAAACGCGTTTAAATTGAAAAAGGGCCTCGATTTGTAATCACTCATATTTTACCTCAAAAATCGATTTTTGGATAGAAAACATAAAATCGGCTGTAACTTCGTTAAAACACGTTTAATTTGAAAAAGGGCCTCGATTTGTGATCACTCATATTTTACCTCAAAAATCGATTTTTTATAGAAAATATAAAATCGGCTGTAACTTCCTTAAAACACGTTTAATTTGAAAAAGTAACTTCGTTAAAACACGTTTAAATTGAGCGCATCGATTTGTGATCACTCATATATTACCTCAAAAATCGATGTTTTTGATCGAAAACATAAAATCGGCTGTAACTTCGTTAAAACGCGTTTAAATTGAAAAAGGGCCTCGATTTGTGATCACTCATATTTTACCCCAAAAATCGATTTTTATGCTCAAAAATATAAAATCGGCTGTAACTTCGTTAAAACGCGTTTAAATTGAAAAAGGGCCTCGATTTGTGATCACTCATATTTTCCCTCAAAAATCGATTTTTATGGTCAAAAATATAAAATCGGCTGTAACTTCGTTAAAACGCGTTTAAATTGAAAAAGAGCCTCGATTTGTGATCACTCATATTTTCCCTCAAAAATCGATTTTTATGGTCAAAAATATAAAATCGGCTGTAACTTCGTTAAAACGCGTTTAAATTGAAAAAGGTCCTCGATTTGTGATCACTCATATTTTACCTCAAAAATAGATTTTTTTGGTAGAAAACATAAAATCGGCTGTAACTTCGTTAAAACGCGTTTAAATTGAAAAAGGGCCTCGATTTGTGATCACTCATATTTTACCCCAAAAATCGATTTTTATGCTCAAAAATATAAAATCGGCTGTAACTTCGTTAAAACGCGTTTAAATTGAAAAAGGGCCTCGATTTGTGATCACTCATATTTCCCTCAAAAATCGATTTTTTTGGTAGAAAACATAAAATCGGGTGTAACTTCGTTAAAACGCGTATAAATTGAAAAAGGGCCTCGATTTGTGATCACTCATATTTTACCTCAAAAATCGATTTTTTTGGGAGAAAACATAAAATCGGCTCTAACTTCGTTAAAACGCGTTTAAATTGAAAAAGGGCCTCGATTTGTGATCACTCATATTTTACCTCGAAAATCGATTTTTTTGGTAGAAAATATAAAATCGGCTCTAACTTCGTTAAAACGCGTTTAAATTGAAAAAGGGCCTCGATTTGTGATCACTCATATTTTCCCTCAAAAATCGATTTTTTTTATCGAAAATATAAAATCGGCTGTAACTTTGTTAAACACGTTTAAATTGAAAAGGGGCTTCAATTTGTGATCACGCATATTTTCCCTCAAAAATCGATATTTTTGGTAGAAAACATGTATTTTCTTATAGTGGTATATTTGAATATATTTTTTATTATTCCGGGAAATAGATAAATTTTCTTAAGTTTCGAGAATTTTTAATCACAGTTCATAAAGTTCAATAGTTTCTGGTGGTTACTGAAGAATAACAACACATTTAATTTTGTTGCTGTTTATGTTATTTAAAATTTTCTTTTTGTTTTTGCCACACTCTTGCCCTCTTGCCAACAGCTAAACATAAAAATAAACATACAGTAATGGTCAGAAATTGGGGGAAAAATATATAATTTAATTTATTACGACAAATACTAAATTTCTTAAACAGTAGGTAGGTGTTAGGATCCATCATTCATGGATACAAATGTAGGTAAACATTTTGTCCATCTGAAATGAGTTTTAATGGAATCAACTGTAAACACGAAAACCTATAGGTTATTTTTTTGTCTCAAAATATTTGATCGCCACTGTACATGTGTTGTATACACATATACACCAGTCATTGACTCGCTACTATATAGACTACTTTTTAGTACACTTTAAAAATGTTCATGACCTTGTTACAAAAAATAAAAAATACGTTCATGACCATTAATTATATATTCTTTGCTATTAAATTTAGATACATATATTTTATACACCCTACCTACACTATAAATAATACTAATGAGCGTTAAAGGATACTCCAGGATATGCTTGCTGTCTCAATTGTGTTTAAAGTCTCGAATTCTTTTTTTTTCTGCTGGATTTTACACAAATTTATTACTATTTTCTATGTTTAAAATTTCTTAAAGGAGAAAGCTTAATATAATTTCTTGATTTTTTATATACCGCTGGAATTTTCATAAAATTGTATATAAAGTAAATAATTTTAAACAAGAGAATTAAACAAATAGCATTAACAAATTACGTTCTTAATATAAAAAAAGATACTTTTTTCTTTGTTAACTTCCGCAATGCGAATACTGTAGGCAAGGTCATTAATGCGGCACAGTGGTACATACATATTTGTAAAACGCAATAAGATGCTTATCTTATTATCCGAAAACTTCTTTAAAACTGAATTATTTAAATAAAATTAATTTAATTTAAGTGTGTTTTATTTAAAAATATGAATCTATTTTTACAAATTTCTTAATTAGTATGCAATTAAAATTTGTCTGAATTTTTTACGTTTAATTGCCAACAAATTTAAAGTGGCACACATACAAATAAATTTTAATTTCTCGAAAATAGAACATTCATTAGGGTTGTGATTTATAGAAGAGAACTAGAATAGAACGAGAACTAGAACAGAACGAGAACTAGAACTGAACTAGAACAGAACTAGAACAGAACTAGAACAGAACTAGAACAGAACTAGAACAGAACTAGAACAGAACTAGAACAGAACTAGAACAGAACTAGAACAGAACTAGAACAGAACTAGAACAGAACTAGAACAGAACTAGAACAGAACTAGAACAGAACTAGAACAGAACTAGAACAGAACTAGAACAGAACTAGAACAGAACTAGAACATGAACTAGAACTGAACTAGAACTGAACTAGAACTGAACTAGAACTGAACTAGAACTGAACTAGAACTGAACTAGAACTGAACTAGAACTGAACTAGAACAGAACTAGAACAGAACTAGAACAGAACTAGAACAGACTAGAACAGAACTAGAACAGAACTAGAACAGAACTAGAACAGAACTAGAACAGAACTAGAACAGAACTAGAACAGAACTAGAACAGAACTAGAACAGAACTAGAACAGAACTAGAACAGAACTAGAACAGAACTAGAACAGAACTAGAACAGAACTAGAACAGAACTAGAACAGAACTAGAACAGAACTAGAACAGAACTAGAACAGAACTAGAACAGAACTAGAACAGAACTAGAACTGAACTAGAACTGAACTAGAACTGAACTAGAACTGAACTAGAACTGAACTAGAACTGAACTAAACTGAACAAACTAGAACTGAACTAGAACTGAACTAGAACTGAACTAGAACTGAACTAGAACTGAACTAGAACTGAACTAGAACTGAACTAGAACTGAACTAGAACTGAACTAGAACTGAACTAGAACTGAACTAGAACTGAACTAGAACTGAACTAGAACTGAACTAGAACTGAACTAGAACTGAACTAGAACTGAACTAAAACTGAACTAAAACTGAACTAGAACTGAACTAAGAACTGAACTAAACTGAACTAAAACTGAACTAGAACTGAAACTAGAACTGAACTAGAACTGAACTAGAACTGAACTAGAACTGAACTAAACTGAACTAGAACTGAACTAACTGAACTAGAACTGAACTAGACTGAACTAGAACTGAACTAGAACTGAACTAGAACTGAACTAGAACTGAACTAGAAACTGAACTAGAACTGAACTAGAACTGAACTAGAACTGAACTAGAACTGAACTAGAACTGAACTAGAACTGAACTAGAACTGAACTAGAACTGAACTAGAACTGAACTAGAACTGAACTAGAACTGAACTGAACTGAACTAGAACTGAACTAGAACTGAACTAGAACTGAACTAGAACTGAACTAGAAACTTAACTAGAACTGAACTAGAACTGAACTAGAACTGAACTAGAACTGAACTAGAACTGAACTAGAACTGAAACTAGAACTGAACTTGAATTGAACTAGAACTGAACTAGAACTGAACTATAACAGAACTAAAACTAGAACTAAAATCTAAGAGAATATTAAATATTCTATGACCATTCAGTAATATCCCCCTAATGGTTATCCCCCTAATATTACAAATAGATGTATCATTGTGACATACATATATACATACTTCTACGTACGTATGTACAATTATTTTTTCATATTGTTGTATTTGTGAGTTTATAGTGTAAATTGCTTATAATTTAAATTGAAAATTTTATTTCTGGATTTGTTCTTCTTTTTTGTCTATTCTATATATTTTCCAATTTTGTCGTATGTTTAGTTTGTATTGTGATAGGCGTTACCAACTATTGATATAAATACAACATGTAGAATAGCCAGGTCGTTGTTATATTATACGCTTAATTGATCTTAATAAATAAAGAAAAACAAACAAACAAAAAACTTTTGAAACTTTCAATCCAATTATTAAATAAATTGCTATGTTTGTTAATAAATATATAAACAAGTGCAAATATGTATGTACATATGTTTACACTGTGAACGTCAAAAAGAAAGTATCAAATTTTAACCCTTCTGGTCTGAAAATGAAATCATATTAATATTGAAAACATATGAAATTTCCACCGAAATGGGTGTGAACCGCGAAACAAGTTGAACCGAAAATAAGAAAAAACATTCTAATAAACAATATTAAAATTACAGAAACCACTATTTTAACATGAATTCTTTTTAACATTTACATGCTGTTAAACTGAAATAACTCCCAGGACATATAAACATTTGTAATTACATTGCGAAATTTTCCTAATACTAATGCATAATACAAATCGTGCATAATATTTTAAGTATTGTGCTATTGTACAGTTATTTAGAACAAAAGTTTACTGTTGTGCATGAAAATATTTCTTCTTCTTTTTGTTTTTTCAACTTTTATTTAATATTCAAAGCCTACAAGGACAATTGCCTGTTATAGTTTTTTTTCTTTCATGTGAAACTTTATATGAACTGCAGATTTGGTTTGTTTGTAAATAAAAAAATAATAACAAACAGAAAAATAATAAGTTTGTAAGTTGCCTATAACATTTAAATTTGAGTGACATCATTTCAATTGACTTTATGGTATGACAACTAAATATACCATTTCTAGGACCTTAGTGTTTATTGATATTTATTTAATGGGATTTTTTAAAATATCATTTGTAGTCATGTATAAGACTTCTTTGTTTGGGCTTGTACTACACATGTACAATTTTTTTGGCGCCATTTACTATTAATACATTTTATTAATTTTATTCTAAGTCTTCAAATAAATTTTTATTAAGAAACGTACATATCCTAAAAGTATATATTCTGAAGTTATATTCAGAACAGAACTAGAACAGAACTAGAACAGAACTAGAACAGAACTAGAACAGAACTAGAACAGAACAAGAACAGAACTAGAACAGAACTAGAACAGAACTAGAACAGAACTAGAACAGAACTAGAACAGAACTAGAACAGAACTAGAACAGAACTGAGAACAGAACTAAAAACAGAACTAGAACAGAACTAGAACAGAACTAGAACAGAACTAGAACAGAACTAGAACAGAACTAGAACAGAACTAGAACAGAACTAGAACAGAACTAGAACAGAACTAGAACAGAACTAGAACAGAACTAGAACAGAACTAGAACAGAACTAGAACAGAACTAGAACAGAACTAGAACAGAACTAGAACAGAACTAGAACAGAACTAGAACAGAACTAGAACAGAACTAGAACAGAACTAGAGAACACAGAACTAGAACAGAACTAGAACAGAACTAGAACAGAACTAGAACAGAACTAGAACAGAACTAGAACAGAACTAGAACAGAACTAGAACAGAACTAGAACAGAACTAGAACAGAACTAGAACAGAACTAGAACAGAACTAGAACAGAACTAGAACAGAACTAGAACAGAACTAGAACAGAACTAGAACAGAACTAGAACAGAACTAGAACAGAACTAGAACAGAACTAGAACAGAACTAGAACAGAACTAGAACAGAACTAGAACAGAACTAGAACAGAACTAGAACAGAACTAGAACAGAACTAGAACAGAACTAGAACAGAACTAAACAGAACTAGAACAGAACTAGAACAGAACTAGAACAGAACTAGAACAGAACTAGAACAGAACTAGAACAGAACTAGAACAGAACTAGAACAGAACTAGAACAGAACTAGAACAGAACTAGAACAGAACTAGAACAGAACTAGAACAGAACTAGAACAGAACTAGAACAGAACTAGAACAGAACTAGAACAGAACTAGAACAGAACTAGAACAGAACTAGAACAGAACTAGAACAAACTAGAACAGAACTAGAACAGAACTAGAACAGAACTAGAACAGAACTAGAACAGAACGAGACAGAACTAGAACAGAACTAGAACAGAACTAGAACAGAACTAGAACAGAACTAGAACAGAACTAGAACAGAACTAGAACAGAACTAGAACAGAACTAGAACAGAACTAGAACAGAACTAGAACAGAACTAGAACAGAACTAGAACAGAACTAGAACAGAACTAGAACAGAACTAGAACAGAACTAGAACAGAACTAGAACAGAACTAGAACAGAACTAGAACAGAACTAGAACAGAACAGAACAGAACAGAACTAGAACAGAACAGAACTAGAACAGAACTAGAACAGAACTAGAACAGAACTAGAACAGAACTAGAACAGAACTAGAACAGAACTAGAACAGAACTAGAAACTGAACTAGAACTGAACTAGAACTGAACTAGAACTGAACTAGAACAGAACTAGAACAGAACTAGAACAGAACTAGAACAGAACTAGAACAGAACTAGAACAGAACTAGAACAGAACTAGAACAGAACTAGAACAGACTAGAACAGAACTAGAACAGAACTAGAACAGAACTAGAACAGAACTAGAACAGAACTAGAACAGAACTAGAACAGAACTAGAACAGAACTAGAACAGAACTAGAACAGAACTAGAACAGAACTAGAACAGAACTAGAACAGAACTAGAACAGAACTAGAACAGAACTAGAACTAGAACAGAACTAGAACAGAACTAGAACAGAACTAGAACAGAACTAGAACAGAACTAGAACAGAACTAGAACTAGAACAGAACTAGAACAGAACTAGAACTAGAACAGAACTAGAACAGAACTAGAACAGAACTAGAACAGAACTAGAACAGAACTAGAACAGAACTAGAACAGAACTAGAACAGAACTAGAACAGAACTAGAACAGAACTAGAACAGAACTAGAACAGAACTAGAACAGAACTAGAACAGAACTAGAACAGAACTAGAACAGAACTAGAACAGAACTAGAACAGAACTAGAAAGAACGAACAGAACAGAGAGAACAGAACAGAACTAGAACAGAACTAGAACAGAACTAGAACAGAACTAGAACAGAACTAGAACAGAACTAGAACAGAACTAGAACAGAACTAGAACAGAACTAGAACAGAACTAGAACAGAACTAGAACAGAACTAGAACAGAACTAGAACAGAACTAGAACAGAACTAGAACAGAACTAGACAGAACTAGAACAGAACTAGAACAGAACTAGAACAGAACTAGAACAGAACTAGAACAGAACTAGAACAGAACTAGAACAGAACTAGAACAGAACTAGAACAGAACTAGAACAGAACTAGAACAGAACTAGAACAGAACTAGAACAGAACTAGAACAGAACTAGAACAGAACTAGAACAGAACTAGAACAGAACTAGAACAGAACTAGAACAGAACTAGAACAGAACTAGAACAGAACTAGAACAGAACTAGAACAGAACTAGAACAGAACTAGAACAGAACTAGAACAGAACTAGAACAGAACTAGAACAGAACTAGAACAGAACTAGAACAGAACTAGAACAGAACTAGAACAGAACTAGAACAGAACTAGAACAGAACTAGAACAGAACTAGAACAGAACTAGAACAGAACTAGAACAAACTAGAACAGAACTAGAACAGAACTAGAACAGAACTAGAACAGAACTAGAACAGAACTAGAACAGAACTAGAACAGAACTAGAACAGAACTAGAACAGAACTAGAACAGAACTAGAACAGAACTAGAACAGAACTAGAACAGAACTAGAACAGAACTAGAACAGAAACTAGAACAGAACT
>NW_023997758.1:0-17799 GCF_015586225.1 Lucilia sericata
AATTTTAATGCTTTAAAATGGTGCATAAACGACTGTCCTAGCACGTAAACTGCCAAAGTTAATTGCAACCATATCGGAACCTCAGATTACTGCGTTTATTAAACATAGAACAATAATTCTACCGATCTATCAAATTGACCAATTTGTAAAAATACACATTATGCTACAAATGATATACCATATTAAAGTGCAATATAATGCTTTAAAATGATGCATAAATGACTGTCATAACGTGAAAACTGTCAATGTTATTTGCAACCATATCGGAACCTCAAATTACCGCCTTTTTAAAGCTGTGAAAATAATTCTACCGATCTATCCAATTGGCAATTTTCTAAAAAATATTATGCAATAAATTATATACCAAAACAAATGGCAACTATAATGCAATAAAAAGATATATAAACGACTGTTATAACATGAAAACTATAAAAGTTATTTGCAACCATATCGGAGCCTTGAATTACCGCATTTTTAAACCTGTACCAATAAATATACCGATCTATCCAACTTTTGTAAAAATTCATTATGCCACAAATTATACACCAAAATAAAGTGCAACTGTAATGCTTTAAAATGATGCATAAACTATTGCCCTAGCATGAAAACTGTCAAAGTTATTTGCAACCATATCGGAACCTCAAATTACCGCGTTTTTAAACATAGAACAATAATTCTACCGATCCATCAAATTGACCATTTTTTAGACGAACACATTATGCCACAAATGATATACCAAATTAAAGTGCAATCATAATGCTCTAAACTGATGCATAAATGACTGTCATAGCATGAAAACTTAAAGTTATTCACAACCATATCGGAACCTCAAATTACCGCCTTTTTAAACCTGGGAAAATAATTCTATCGATCTTTCCAATTGGCCATCTTCTAAAAATACATTATGCAATAAATTATATACCAAAACAAATGGCAATTTAATGCTTTAAAATGGTGCATAAACGACTGTCCTAGCACGAAAACTGCCAAAGTTAATTGCAACCATATCGGAACCTCAGATTACTGCTTTGTTAAACATAGAACAATAATTCTACCGATCTATCAAATTGACCAATTTGTAAAAACACACATTATGCTACAAATTATATACCATATTAAAGTGCAATCATAATGCTTTAAAATGATGCATAAATGACTGTCATAGCATGAAAACTTTCAATGTTATTTGCAACCATATCGGAACCTCAAATTACCGCCTTTTTAAAGCTGTGAAAATAATTCTACCGATCTATCCAATTGGCAATTTTCTAAAAATATATTATGCAATAAATTATATACCAAACAAATGGCAACTATAATGCAATAAAAAGATATATAAACGACTGTTATAACATGAAAACTATAAAAGTTATTTGCAACCATTGGAGCCTTGAATTACCGCATTTTTAAACCTGTACCAATAAATATACCGATCTATCCAACTTTTGTAAAAATTCATTATGCCACAAATTATACACCAAAATAAAGTGCAACTGTAATGCTTTAAAATGATGCATAAACTATTGCCCTAGCATGAAAACTGTCAAAGTTATTTGCAACCATATCGGAACCTCAAATTACCGCGTTTTTAAACATAGAACAATAATTCTACCGATCCTTCAAATTGACCATTTTTTAGACGAACACATTGTGCCACAAATGATATACCAAATTAAAGTGCAATCATAATGCTTTAAAATGATGCATAAATGACGTCATAGCATGAAAACTGTCAAAGTTATTCACAACCATATCGGAACCTCAAATTACCGCCTTTTTAAACCTGGGAAAATAATTCTACCGATCTATCCAATTGGCCATCTTCTAAAAATACATTATGCAATAAATTATATACCAAAACAAATGGCAACTAAAATGCTAAAAAGATGTATAAACGACTGTTATAACATAAAACTATAAAAGTTATTTGCAACCATATCGGGGCCTAAATTACCGCATTTTAAACCTGTACCAATAAATATACCGATCTATCCAATTTTTGTAAAAATTCATTATGCCACAAATTATACACCAAAATAAAGAGTGCAACTGTAATGCTTTAAATGATGCGTAAACTAATGCCCTAGCCATGAAAACTGTCAAAGTTATTTGCAACCATATCGGAACCTCAATTACCATCGTGTTTAAACATAGACCAATAATTCTACCGATCCATCAAATTGACCATTTTTTAGACGAACACATTATGCCACAAATGATATACCAAATTAAAGTGCAATCATAATGCTCTAAACTGATGCAATAATGACCGTCATAGCATGAAAACTGTCAAAGTTATTCACACCATATCGGAACCTCAAATTACCGCCTTTTTAAACCTGGGAAATAATTCTACCGATCTATCCAATTGGCCATCTTCTAAAATACATTATGCAAATAAATTATATACCAAAACAAATGGCAACTAAATGCCAATAAAAGATGTATAAACGACTGTTATAACATAAACTATAAAAAGTTATTTGCCAACCATATCGGGGCCTTAAATTACCGCAATTTTTAAAACCTCTACAATAATCTACCGATCTACCAATTTTTGTAAAACATTATGCCACAAATATACCAAATTAAAGTGCAATTAATGCTTTAAAATGATGCATAAATGACTGTCATAGCATGAAAACTGTCAAAGTTATTCACAACCATATCGGAACCTCAAATTACCGCTTTTTAAACCTGGGAAAATAATTCTACCGATTATCCAATTGGCCATTTCTAAAAATACATTATGCAATAAATTATATACCAAAACAAATGGCAATTTTAATGCTTTAAAATGGTGCATAAACGACTGTCCTAGCACGAAAACTGCCAAAGTTAATTGCAACCATATCGGAACCTCAGATTACTGCGTTTTTAAACATAGAACAATAATTCTACCGATCTATCAAATTGACCAATTTTGTAAAAATACACATTATGCTACAAATATATACCATATTAAAGTGCAATCATAATGCCTTTAAAATGATGCATAAATGACTGTCATAGCGTGGAAAACTGTCAATGTTATTTGCAGCCATATCGGAACCTCAAACTACCGCGTTTTAAAGCCTGTGAAATAATTCTACCGATCTATCCAATTGGCCATTTCCAAAATCTATTATGACATAAATTATATACCAAAGCAAATGGCAACTATAATGCAATAAAAAGATATATAAACGACTGTTATAACATGAAAACTATAAAAGTTATTTGCAACCATATCGGAGCCTTAAATTACCGCATTTTTGAACCTGTACCAATAAATATACCGATCTATCCAATTTTTGTAAAAATTCATTATGCCACAAATTATACACCAAAATAAAGTGCAACTGTAATGCTTTAAAATGATGCGTAACCTAATGCCCTAGCATGAAACTGTCAAAGTTATTTGCAACCATATCGGAACCTCAAATTACCCGCGTTTTTAAACATAGAACAATAATTCTACCGATCCATCAAATTGACCATTTTTTAGACGAACACATTATGCCACAAATGATATACCAAATTAAAGTGCAATCATAATGCTCTAAACTGATGCATAAATGACTGTCATAGCATGAAAACTGTCAAAGTTATTCACAACCATATCGGAACCTCAAATTACCGCCTTTTTAAACCTGGGAAAATAATTCTACCGATCTATCCAATTGGCCTCTTCTAAAAATACATTATGCAATAAATTATATACCAAAACAAATGGCAACTAAAATGCAATAAAAAGATGTATAAACGACTGTTATAACACAAAACTATAAAAGTTATTTGCAAACCATATCGGGGCCTTAAATTACCGCATTTTTAAACCTGTACCAATAAATATACCGATCTATCCAATTTTTGTAAAAATTCATTATGCCACAAATTATACACAAAAACAAAGTGCAACTGTAATGCTTTAAAATGATGCATAAATGACTGTCATAGCATGAAAACTGTCAAAGTTATTCACAACCATATCGGAACCTCAAATTACCGCGTTTTTAAACCTGGGAAAATAATTCTACCGATTTATCCAATTGGCCATTTTCTAAAAATACATTATGCAATAAATTATATACCAAAACAAATGGCAATTTTAATGCTTTAAAATGGTGCATAAACGACTGTCCTAGCACGAAAACTGCCAAAGTTAATTGCAGCCATATCGGAACCTCAGATTACTGCGTTTATTAAACATAGAACAATAATTCTACCGATCTATCAAATTGACCAATTTGTAAAAATACACATTATGCTACAAATGATATACCATATTAAAGTGCAATCATAATGCTTTAAAATGATGCATAAATGACTGTCATAGCGTGAAAACTGTCAATGTTATTTGCAGCCATATCGGAACCTCAAACTACCGCGTTTTAAAGCTGTGAAAATAATTCTACCGATCTATCCAATTGGCCATTTTCCAAAAATCTATTATGGAATAAATTATATACCAAAGCAAATGGCAACTATAATGCAATAAAAAGATATATAAACGACTGTTATAACATGAAAACTATAAAAGTTATTTGCAACCATATCGGAGCCTTAAATTACCGCATTTTTGAACCTGTACCAATAAATATACCGATCTATCCAATTTTTGTAAAATTCATTATGCCACAAATTATACACCAAAATAAAGTGCAACTGTAATGCTTTAAAATGATGCGTAACCTAATGCCCTAGCATGAAAACTGTCAAAGTTATTTGCAACCATATCGGAACCTCAAATTACCGCGTTTTTAAACATAGAACAATAATTCTACCGATCCATCAAATTGACCATTTTTTAGACGAACACATTATGCCACAAATGATATACCAAATTAAAGTGCAATCATAATGCTCTAAACTGATGCATAAATGACTGTCATAGCATGAAAACTGTCAAAGTAATTCACAACCATATCGGAACCTCAAATTACCGCCTTTTTAAACCTGGGAAAATAATTCTACCGATTTATCCAATTGGCCGTTTTCTAAAAATACATTATGCAATAAATTATATACCAAAACAAATGGCAATTTTAATGCTTTAAAATGGTGCATAAACGACTGTCCTAGCACGAAAACTGCCAAAGTTAACTGCAGCCATATCGGAACCTCAGATTACCGCGTTTATTAAACATAGAACAATAATTCTACCGATTTATCAAATTCACCAATTAGTAAAAACACACATTATGCTACAAATTAAATACCATATTAAAGTGCAATCATAATGCTTTAAAATGAAGCATAAATGACTGTCATAGCATGAAAACTGTCAAAGTTATTCACAACCATATCGGAACCTCAAATTACCGCGCTTTTAAACCTGGGAAAATAATTCTACCGATTTATCCAATTGGCCGTTTTCTAAAAATACATTATGCAATAAATTATATACCAAAACAAATGGCAATTTTAATGCTTTAAAATGGTGCATAAACGACTGTCCTAGCACTAAAACTGCCAAAGTTAATTGCAACCATATCGGAACCTCAGATTACCGCGTTTATTAAACATAGAACAATAATTCTACCAAAACAAATGGCAACTATAATGCAATAAAAAGATATATAAACGACTGTTATAACATGAAAACTATAAAAGTTATTTGCAACCATATCGGAGCCTTGAATTACCGCATTTTTAAACCTGTACCAATAAATATACCGATCTATCCAACTTTTGTAAAAATTCTTTATGCCACAAATTATACACCAAAATAAAGTGCAACTGTAATGCTTTAAAATGATGCATAAACTATTGCCCTAGCATAAAACTGTCAAAGTTATTTGCAACCATATCGGAACCTCAAATTACCGCGTTTTTAACCATAGAACAATAATTTTACCGATCCTTCAAATTGACCATTTTTTAGACGAACACATTGTGTCACAAATGATATACCAAATTAAAGTGCAATCATAATGCTTTAAAATGATGCATAAATGACTGTCATAGCATGAAAACTGTCAAAGTTATTCACAACCATATCGGAACCTCAAATTACCGCCTTTTTAAACCTGGGAAAATAATTCTACCGATCTATCCAATTGGCCGTCTTCTAAAATACATTATGCAATAAATTATATACCAAAACAAATGACAATTTTAATGCTTTAAAATGGTGCATAAACGACTGTCCTAGCACGAAAACTGCCAAAGTTAATTGCAACCATATCGAAACCTCAGATTACTGCTTTATTAAACATAGAACAATAATTCTACCGATCTATCAAATTGACCAATTTGTAAAAACACACATTATACTACAAATTATATACCATATCAAAGTGCAACTGTAATGCTTTAAAATGATGCATAAATGACTGTCATAGCATGAAAACTGTCAATGTTATGTGCAACCATATCGGAACCTCAAATAACCGCCTTTTTAAAGCTGTGAAAATAATTCTACCGATCTATCCAATTGGCAATTTTCTAAAAATATATTATGCAATAAATTATATACCAAAACAAATGGCAACTATAATGCAATAAAAAGATATATAAACGACTGTTATAACATGAAAAATGACTAACATAGCATGAAAACTGTCAAAGTTATTCACAACCATATCGGAACCTCAAATTACCGCCTTTTAAACCTGGGAAAATAATTCTACCGATCTATCCAATTGGCCATTTTCTAAAAATACATTATGCAATAAATTATATACCAAAACAAATGGCAATTTTAATGCTTTAAAATGGTGCATAAACGACTGTCCTAGCACGAAACTGTCAAAGTTAATTGCAACCATATCGGAACCTCAGATTACTGCGTTTATTAAACATAGAACAATAATTCTACCGATCTATCAAATTGACCAATTTGTAAAAATACACATTATGCTACAAATGATATACCATATTAAAGTGCAATCATAATGCTTTAAAATGATGCATAAATGACTGTCATAGCGTGAAAACTGTCAATGTTATTTGCAGCCATATCGGAACCTCAAACTACCGCGTTTTTAAAGCTGTGAAAATAATTCTACCGATCTATCCAATTGGCCATTTTCCAAAAATATATTATGGAATAAATTATATACCAAAGCAAATGGCAACTATAATGCAATAAAAAGATATATAACGACGGTTATAACATGAAAACTATAAAAGTTGTTTGCAACCATATCGGAGCTTTAAATTACAGCATTTTTGAACCTGTACCAATAAATATACCGATCTATCCAATTTTTGTAAAAATTCATTATGCCACAAATTATACACCAAAATAAAGTGCAACTGTAATGCTTTAAAATGATGCGTAAACTAATGCCCTAGCATGAAAACTGTCAAAGTTATTTGCAACCATATCGGAACCTCAAATTACCGCGTTTTTAAACATAGAACAATAATTCTACCGATCCATCAAATTGACCATTTTTTAGACGAACACATTATGCCACAAATGATATACCAAATTGAAGTGCAATCATAATGCTCTAAACTGATGCATAAATGACTGTCATAGCATGAAAACTGTCAAAGTAATTCACAACCATATCGGAACCTCAAATTACCGCCTTTTTAAACCTGGGAAAATAATTCTATCGATCTATCCAATTGGCCATCTTTTAAAAATACATTATGCAATAAATTATATACCAAAACAAATGGCAACTAAAATGCAATAAAAAGATGTATAAACGACTGTTATAACATGAAAACTATAAAAGTTATTTGCAACCATATCGGGGCCTTAAATTACCGCATTTTTAAACCTGTACCAATAAATGTACCGATCTATCCAATTTTTGTAAAAATTCATTATGCCACAAATTATACACAAAAACAAAGTGCAACTGTAATGCTTTAAAATGATGCATAAATGACTGTCATAGCATGAAAACTGTCAAAGTTATTCACAACCATATCGGAACCTCAAATTACCGCGTTTTTAAACCTGGGAAAATAATTCTACCGATCTATCCAATTGGCAATTTTCTAAAATTATATTATGCAATAAATTATATACCAAAACAAATGGCAACTATAATGCAATAAAAAGATATATAAACGACTGTTATAACATGAAAACTATAAAACTTATTTGCAACCATATCGGAGCCTTGAATTACCGCATTTTTAAACCTGTACCAATAAATATACCGATCTATCCAACTTTTGTAAAAATTCATTATGCCACAAATTATACACCAAAATAAAGTGCAACTGTAATGCTTTAAAATGATGCATAAACTATTGCCATAGCATGAAAACTGTCAAAGTTATTTGCAACCATATCGGAACCTCAAATTACCGCGTTTTTAAACATAGAACAATAATTCTACCGATCCTTCAAATTGACCATTTTTTAGACGAACACATTGTGCCACAAATGATATACCAAATTAAAGTGCAATCGTAATGCTTTAAAATGATGCATAAATGACTGTCATAGCATGAAAACTGTCAAAGTTATTCACAACCATGTCGGAACCTCAAATTACCGCCTTTTTAAACCTGGGAAAATAATTCTACCGATCTATCCAATTGGCCATTTTCTAAAAATACATTATGCAATAAATTATATACCAAAACAAATGGCAATTTTAATGCTTTAAAATGGTGCATAAACGACTGTCCTAGCACGAAAACTGCCAAAGTTAATTGCAACCATATCGGAACCTCAGATTACTGCGTTTATTAAACATAGAAGAATAATTCTACCGATCTATCAAATTGACCAATTTGTAAAAATACACATTATGCTACAAATTTTAATTACCATATTAAAGTGCAATCATAATGCCTTAAAATGATGCATAAATGACTGTCATAGCGTGAAAACTGTTAATGTTATTTGCAGCCATATCGGAACCTCAAACTACCGCGTTTTTAAAGCTGTGAAAATAATTCTACCTATCTATCCAATTGGCCATTTTCCAAAAATATATTATGGAATAAATTATATACAAAAGCAAATGGCAACTATAATGCAATAAAAAGATATATAAACGACTGTTATAACATGAAAATTATAGAAGTTATTTGCAACCATATCGGAGCCTTAAATTACCGCATTTTTGAACCTGTACCAATAAATATACCGATCTATCCAATTTTTGTAAAAATTCATTATGCCACAAATTATACACCAAAATAAAGTGCAACTGTAATGCTTTAAAATGATGCGTAAACTAATGCCCTAGCATGAAAACTGTCAAAGTTATTTGCAACCATATCGGAACCTCAAATTACCGCGTTTTTAAACATAGAACAATAATTCTACCGATCCATCAAATTAACCATTTTTTAGACGAACACATTATGCCACAAATGATATACCAAATTAAAGTGCAATCATAATGCTTTAAAATGATGCATAAATGACTGTCATAGCATGAAAACTGTCAAAGTTATTCACAACCATATCGGAACCTCAGATTACTGCTTTTATTAAACATAGAACAATAATTCTACCGATCTATCAAATTGACCAATTTGTAAAAACACACATTATACTACAAATTATATACCATATCAAAGTGCAACTGTAATGCTTTAAAATGATGCATAAATAACTGTCATAGCATGAAAACTGTCAATGTTATGTGCAACCATATCGAAACCTCAAATAACCGCCTTTTTAAAGCTGTGAAAATAATTCTACCGATCTATCCAATTGGCAATTTTCTAAAAATATATTATGCAATAAATTATATACCAAAACAAATGGCAACTATAATGCAATAAAAAGATATATAAACGACTGTTATAACATGAAAAATGACTGTCATAGCATGAAAACTGTCAAAGTTATTCACAACCATATCGGAACCTCAAATTACCGCCTTTTTAAACCTGGGAAAATAATTCTACCGATCTATCCAATTGGCCATTTTCTAAAAATACATTATGCAATAAATTATATACCAAAACAAATGGCAATTTTAATGCTTTAAAATGGTGCATAAACGACTGTCCTAGCACGAAAACTGTCAAAGTTAATTGCAACCATATCGGAACCTCAGATTACTGCGTTTATTAAACATAGAACAATAATTCTACCGATCTATCAAATTGACCAATTTGTAAAAATACACATTATGCTACAAATGATATACCATATTAAAGTGCAATCATAATGCTTTAAAATGATGCATAAATGACTGTCATAGCGTGAAAACTGTCAATGTTATTTGCAGCCATATCGGAACCTCAAACTACCGCGTTTTTAAAGCTGTGAAAATAATTCTAGCGATCTATCCAATTGGCCATTTTCCAAAAATATATTATGGAATAAATTATATACCAAAGCAAATGGCAACTATAATGCAATAAAAAGATATATAAACGACGGTTATAACATGAAAACTATAAAAGTTGTTTGCAACCATATCGGAGCTTTAAATTACAGCATTTTTGAACCTGTACCAATAAATATACCGATCTATCCAATTTTTGTAAAAATTCATTATGCCACAAATTATACACCAAAATAAAGTGCAACTGTAATGCTTTAAAATGATGCGTAAACTAATGCCCTAGCATGAAAACTGTCAAAGTTATTTGCTACCATATCGGAACCTCAAATTACCGCGTTTTTAAACATAGAACAATAATTCTACCGATCCATCAAATTGACCATTTTTTAGACGAACACATTATGCCACAAATGATATACCAAATTGAAGTGCAATCATAATGCTCTAAACTGATGCATAAATGACTGTCATAGCATGAAAACTGTCAAAGTAATTCACAACCATATCGGAACCTCAAATTACCGCCTTTTTAAACCTGGGAAAATAATTCTATCGATCTATCCAATTGGCCATCTTTTAAAAATACATTATGCAATAAATTATATACCAAAACAAATGGCAACTAAAATGCAATAAAAAGATGTATAAACGACTGTTATAACATAAAAACTATAAAAGTTATTTGCAACCATATCGGGGCCTTAAATTACCGCATTTTTAAACCTGTACCAATAAATATACCGATCTATCCAATTTTTGTAAAAATTCATTATGCCACAAATTATACACAAAAACAAAGTGCAACTGTAATGCTTTAAATGATGCATAAATGACTGTCATAGCATGAAAACTGTCAAAGTTATTCACAACCATATCGGAACCTCAAATTACCGCGTTTTTAAACCTGGGAAAATAATTCTACCGATCTATCCAATTGGCAATTTTCTAAAATTATATTATGCAATAAATTATATACCAAAACAAATGGCAACTATAATGCAATAAAAAGATATATAAACGACTGTTATAACATGAAAACTATAAAAGTTATTTGCAACCATATCGGAGCCTTGAATTGCCACATTTTTAAACCTGTACCAATAAATATACCGATCTATCCAACTTTTGTAAAAATTCATTATGCCACAAATTATACACCAAAATAAAGTGCAACTGTAATGCTTTAAAATGATGCATAAACTATTGCCATAGCATGAAAACTGTCAAAGTTATTTGCAACCATATCGGAACCTCAAATTACCGCGTTTTTAAACATAGAACAATAATTCTACCGATCCTTCAAATTGACCATTTTTTAGACGAACACATTGTGCCACAAATGATAAACCAAATTAAAGTGCAATCGTAATGCTTTAAAATGATGCATAAATAACTGTCATAGCATGAAAACTGTCAAAGTTATTCACAACCATGTCGGAACCTCAAATTACCGCCTTTTTAAACCTGGGAAAATAATTCTACCGATCTACCCAATTGGCCATTTTCTAAAAATACATTATGCAATAAATTATATACCAAAACAAATGGCAATTTTAATGCTTTAAAATGGTGCATAAACGACTGTCCTAGCACGAAAACTGCCAAAGTTAATTGCAACCATATCGGAACCTCAGATTACTGCGTTTATTAAACATAGAAGAATAATTCTACCGATCTATCAAATTGACCAATTTGTAAAAACACACATTATGCTACAAATTATATACCATATTAAAGTGCAATCATAATGCTTTAAAATGATGCATAAATGACTGTCATAGCATGAAAACTGTCAATGTTATTTGTAACCATATCGGAACCTCAAATTACCGCCTTTTTAAAGCTGTGAAAATAATTCTACCGATCTATCCAATTGGCCATTTTCCAAAAATATATTATGGAATAAATTATATACCAAAGCAAATGGCAACTATAATGCAATAAAAAGATATATAAACGACTGTTATAACATGAGAACTATAAAAGTTATTTGCAACCATATCGGAGCCTTAAATTTCCGCATTTTTGAACCTGTACCAATAAATATATCGATCTATCCAATTTTTGTAAAAATTCATTATGCCACAAATTATACACCAAAATAAAGTGCAACTGTAATGCTTTAAAATGATGCGTAAACTAATGCCCTAGCATGAAAACTGTCAAAGTTATTTGCAACCATATCGGAACCTCAAATTACCGCGTTTTTAAACATAGAACAATAATTCTACCGATCCATCAAATTCACCATTTTTAGACGAACACATTATGCCACAAATGATATACCAAATTAAAGTGCAATCATAATGCTCTAAACTGATGCATAAATGACTGTCATAGCATGAAAACTGTCAAAGTAATTCACAACCATATCGGAACCTCAAATTACCGCCTTTTTAAACCTGGGAAAATAATTCTATCGATCTATCCAATTGGCCATCTTCTAAAAATACATTATGCAATAATTATATACCAAAACAAATGGCAACTAAAATGCAATAAAAAGATGTATAAACGACTGTTATAACATGAAAACTATAAAAGTTATTTGCAACCATATCGGGGCCTTAAATTACCGCAGTTTTAAACCTGTACCAATAAATATACCGATCTATCCAATTTTTGTAAAAATTCATTATGCCACAAATTATACACAAAAACAAAGTGCAACTGTAATGCTTTAAAATGATGCATAAATGACTGTCATAGCATGAAAACTGTCAAAGTTATTCACAACCATATCGGAACCTCAAATTACCGCCTTTTTAAACCTGGGAAAATAATTCTACCGATTTATCCAATTGGCCGTTTTCTAAAAATACATTATGCAATAAATTATATACCAAAACAAATGGCAATTTTAATGCTTTTAAATGGTGCATAAACGACTGTCCTAGCACGAAAACTGCCAAAGTTAATTGCAACCATATCTGGAACCTCAGATTACCGCGTTTATTATACATAGAACAATAATTCTACCGATCTATCAAATTCACCAATTAGTAAAAACACACATTATGCTACAAATTATATACCATATTAAAGTGCAATCATAATGCTTTAAAATGAAGCATAAATGACTGTCATAGCATGAAAACTGTCAATGTTATTTGCAACCATATCAGAACCTCAAATTACCGCCTTTTTAAAGCTGTGAAAATAATTCTACCGATCTATCCAATTGGCAATTTTCTAAAAATATATTATTCAATAAATTATATACCAAAACAAATGGCAACTATAATGCAATAAAAAATATATAAACGACTGTTATAACATGAAAACTATAAAAGTTATTTACAACCATATCGGAGCCTTGAATTACCGCATTTTTAAACCTGTACCAATAAATATACCGATCTATCCAACTTTTGTAAAAATTCATTATGCCACAAATTATACACCAAAATAAAGTGCAACTGTAATGCTTTAAAACGATGCATAAACTATTACCCTAGCATGAAAACTGTCAAAGTTATTTGCAACCATATCGGAACCTCAAATTACCGCGTTTTTAAACACAGAACAATAATTCTACCGATCCTTCAAATTGACCATTTTTTAGACGAACACATTGTGCCACAAATGATATACCAAATTAAAGTGCAATCATAATGCTTTAAAATGATGCATAAATGACTGTCATAGCATGAAAACTGTCAAAGTTATTCACAACCATATCGGAACCTCAAATTACCGCCTTTTTAAACCTGGGAAAATAATTCTACCGATCTATCCAATTGGCCGTTTTCTAAATATACATTATGCAATAAGTTATATACCAAAACAAATGGCAATTTGAATGCTTTAAAATGGTGCAATAAACGACTGTCCTAGCACGAAAACTGCCAAAGTTAATTGCAACCATATCGGAACCTCAGATTACTGCTTTTATTAAACATAGAACAATAATTCTACCGATCTATCAAATTGACCAATTTGTAAAAACACACATTATGCTACAAATATATACCATATTAAAGTGCAATCATAATGCTTTAAAATGATGCATAAATGACTGTCATAGCATGAAAACTGTCAATGTTATTTGCAACCATATCGGTACCCTCAAATTACCGCCTTTTTAAAGCTGTGAAAATAATTCGTACCGATCTATCCAATTGGCAGTTTTCTAAAAATATATATGCACTAAATTATATACCAAAACAATGGCAACTATAATGCAATAAAAAGATATATAAACATGAAAACTATAAAAGTTATTTGCAACCACATCGGAGCCTTGAATTACCGCATTTTTAAACCTGTACCAATAAATATACCGATCTATCCAACTTTTGTAAAATTCATTATGCCACAAATTATACACCAAAATAAAGTGCAACTGTAATGCTTTAAAACGATGCATAACTATTACCCTAGCATGAAAACTTTCAAAGTTATTTGCAACCATATCGGAACCTCAAATTACCGCGTTTTTAAACATAGAACAATAATTCTACCGATCCTTCAAATTGACCATTTTTTAGACGAACACATTGTGCCACAAATGATATACCAAATTAAAGTGCAATCATAATGCTTTAAAATGATGCATAAATGACTGTCATATCATGAAAACTGTCAAAGTTATTCACAAACATATCGGAACCTCAAATTTCCGCCTTTTTAAACCTGGGAAAATAATTCTACCGATCTATCCAATTGGGCCATTTTCTAAAATACATTATGCAATAAATTATATACCAAAACAAATGGCAATTTTAATGCTTTAAAACGGTGCATAAACGACTGTCCTAGCACGAAAACTGCCAAAGTTAATTGCAACCATATCGGAACCTCAGATTACTGCGCTTATTAAACATAGAACAATAATTCTACCGATCTATCAAATTGACCAATTTGTAAAAACACACATTATGCTACAAATTATATACCATATTAAAGTGCAATCATAATGCTTTAAAATGAAGCATAAATGACTGTCATAGCATGAAAACTGTCAATGTTATTTGCAACCATATCAGAACCTCAAATTACCGCCTTTTTTAAAGCTGTGAAAATAATTCTACCGATCTATCCAATTGGCAATTTTCCTAAAAATATATTATGGAATAAATTATATACCAAAACAAATGGCAACTATAATGCAATAAAAAGATATATAAACGACTGTTATAACATGAAAACTATAAAAGTTATTTGCAACCATATCGGAGCCTTGAATTACCGCATTTTTAAACCTGTACCAATAAATATACCGATCTATCCAACTTTTGTAAAAATTCATTATGCCACAAATTATACACCAAATAAAGTGCAACTGTAATGCTTTAAAACGATGCATAAACTATTACCCTAGCATGAAAACTGTCAAAGTTATTGCAAGCCATATCGGAACCTCAAGATTACCGCGTTTATTAAACATAGAACAATAATTCTACCGATCTATCAAATTTACCAATTAGTAAAAACACACATTATGCTACAAATTATATACCATATTAAAGTGCAATCATAATGCTTTAAAATGAAGCATAAATGACTGCCATAGCATGAAAACTGTCAATGTTATTTGCAACCATATCGGAACCTCAAATACCGCCTTTTTAAAGCTGTGAAAAATTTAATCTACCGATCTATCCAATTGGCAATTTTCTAAAAATATATTATGGAATAAATTATATACCAAAACAAATGGCAACTATAATGCAATAAAAAGATATATAAACGACTGTTATAACATGAAAACTATAAAAGTTATTTGCAACCATATCGGAGCCTTGAATTACCGCATTTTTAAACCTGTACCAATAAATATACTGATCTATCCAACTTTTGTAAAAATTCATTATGGCCACAATTATACACACCAAAATAAAGTGCAACTGTAATGCTTTAAAACGATGCATAACTATTACCCTAGCATGAAAACTGTCAAAGTTATTTGCAACCATATCGGAACCTCAAATTACCGCGTTTTTAAACATAGAACAATAATTCTACCGATCCTTCAAATTGACCATTTTTTAGACGAACACATTGTGCCACAAATGATATACCAAATTAAAGTGCAATCATAATGCTTTAAAATGATGCATAAATGACTGTCATAGCATGAAAACTGTCAAAGTTATTCACAACCATATCGGAACCTCAAATTACCGCCTTTTAAGCCTGGGAAAATATTCTACCGATCTATCCAATTGGCCGTTTTCTAAATATACATTATGCAATAAGATTATTACCAAAACAAATGGCAATTTTAATGCTTTAAAATGGTGCATAAACGACTGTCCTAGCACGAAAACTGCCAAGTTAATTGCAACCATATCGGAACCTCAGATTACCTGCTTTTATTAAACATAGAACAATAATTCTACCGATCTATCAATTGACCAATTTGTAAAAACACACATTATGCTACAAATTATATACCATATTAAGTGCAATCATAATGCTTTAAAATGATGCATAAATGACTGTCATAGCATGAAAACTGTCAATGTTATTTGCAACCATATCGGTACCTCAAATTACCGCCTTTTTAAAGCTGTGAAAATAATTCTACCGATCTATCCAATTGGCAGTTTTCTAAAATATATTATGCAATAAATTATATACCAAAACAAATGGCAACTATAATGCAATAAAAAGATATATAAACATGAAAACTATAAAGTTATTTGCAACCACATCGAGCCTTGAATTACCGCATTTTTAAACCTGTACCAATAAATATACCGATCTATCCAACTTTTGTAAAATTCATTATGCCACAATTATACACCAAAATAAAGTGCAACTGTAATGCTTAAAATGATGCATAAACTATTGCCCTAGCATGAAAACTGTCAAAGTTATTTTGCAACCATATCGGAACCTCAAATTACCGCGTTTTTAAACATAGAACAATAATTCTACCGATCCTTCAAATTGACCATTTTTTAGACGAACACACATTGTGCCACAATGATATACCAAATTAAAGTGCAATCATAATGCTTTAAAATGATGCATAAATGACTGTCATATCATGAAAACTCTCAAAGTTATTCACAAACATATCGGAACCTCAAATTACCACCTTTTTAAACCTGGGAAAATAATTCTACCATCTATCCAATTGGCCATTTTCTAAAAATACATTATGCAATAAATTATATACCAAACAAATGGCAATTTTAATTGCTTAAAACGGTGCATAAACGACTGTCCTAGCACGAAAACTGCCAATAAAGTTAATTGCAACCATATCGGAACCTCAGATTACTGCGCTTATTAAACATGAACATATATTCTACCGATCTATCAAATTGACCAATTTGTAAAAACACATTATGCTACAAATTATATACCATATTAAAGTGCAATCATAATGCTTTAAAATGAAGCATAAATGACTGTCATAGCATGAAACTGTCAATGTTATTTGCAACCATATCAAACCTCAAATTACCGCCTTTTTAAAGCTGTGAAAATAATTCTACCGATCTATCCAATTGGCAATTTCTAAAAATATATTATGGAATAAATTATATACCAAACAAATGGCAACTATAATGCAATAAAAAGATATATAAACGACTGTTATAACATGAAACTATAAAAGTTATTTGCAACCATATCG
>NW_023997759.1:0-17922 GCF_015586225.1 Lucilia sericata
CACATCTGTTCTGTTGTACAATTGGGTTTCTTTTTGAGATTAGGGTTGCAGATAGGTGGCCTCAAGTCTCAAATTCTTGCGGCATGTCTTTTGTGGGTTGAAAATGATATACATATAACCACTACTACCTAACTAACTAACTAACTAACTACTACTAACTAACTACTAACTACTACACTAACTAACTAACTAACTAACTAACTAACTAACAACTAACTAACTAACTAACTACTAACTAACTACTACTAACTAACTAACTAACACTAACTAACTAACTACCTAACTACTAACTAACTAACTACTAACTAACTAACTAACTAACTACTAACTAACTAACTAACTAACTAACTAACTACTACTAACTACTAACTACTAACTACTAACTAACCTAATACTAACTAACTAACTAACTAACTAACTAACTAACTAACTACTAACTAACTACTAACTAACTAACTAACTAACTAACTAACTAACTAACTAACTAACTAACTAACTAACTAACTAACTAACTAACTACTAACTAACTAACTAACTAACTAACTAACTAACTAACTAACTAACTAACTAACTAACTAACTAACTAACTACTAACTAACTAACTAACTAACTAACTACTAACTACTAACTAACTAACTAACTAACTAACTAACTAACTACTAACTAACTAACTAACTAACTAACTACTAACTAACTAACTAACTAACTAACTAACTAACTAACTAACTAACTAACTAACTAACTAACTAACTAACTAACTAACTAACTACTAACTAACTACTAACTAACTAACTAACTAACTAACTAACTAACTACTAACTAACTAACTAACTAACTAACTAACTAACTAACTAACTAACTAACTAACTAACTAACTAACTAACTACCTAACTAACTAACTACTAACTAACTAACTAACTAACTAACTAACTAACTAACTAACTAACTAACTAACTAACTAACTAACTAACTAACTAACTAACTAACTAACTAACTAACTAACTAACTAACTAACTAACTAACTAACTAACTAACTAACTAACTAACTAACTAACTAACTAACTAACTAACTAACTAACTAACTAACACTAACTAACTAACTAACTAACTAACGAACTAACTAACTAACTAACTACTAACTAACTAACTAACTAACTAACTAACTAACTAACTAACTAACTACACTAACTAACCTAACTAACTAACTAACTAACTAACTAACTACTAACTAACTAACTAACTAACTAACTACTAACTAACTAACTAACTAACTAACTAACTAACTAACTAACTAACTAACTAACTACTAACTAACTACTAACTAACTAACTAACTAACTAACTAACTAACTAACTAACTAACTAACTAACTAACTACTAACTAACTAACTAACTAACTAACTAACTAACTAACTAACTAACTAACTAACTAAACTAACTAACTAACTAACTAACTAACTAACTAACTAACTAACTAACTAACTAACTAACTACTAACTAACTAAACTAACTAACTAACTAACTAACTAACTAACTAACTAACTAACTAACTTAACTAACTAACTACTAACCTAACTAACTAACTAACTAAACTACTAACTACTACTAACCTAACTAAACTAACTAACTAACTAACTAACTAACTACTACTAACTAACTAACTAACTAACTAACTACTAACTAACTAACTAACTAACTAACTACTAACTAACTAACTAACGAACTAAACTAACTAACTAACTACTACTAACTAACTACAACTAATACTAACTAACTACTAACTAACTAACTAACTAACTAACTAACTAACTAACTAACTAACTAACTAACTAACTACTAACTAACTAACTAAACTAACTACTACTAACTAACTAACTAACTAACGACTAACTACTAACTAACTACTAACTAACTAACTAACTAACTAACTAACTACTAACTAAACTAACTAACTAACTAACTAACTACTAACTAACTAACTAACTAACTAACTAACTAACTAACTAACTAACTAACTAACTAACTAACTACTAACTAACTAACTAACTAACTACTAACTAACTACTAACTAACTAACTAACTAACTACTAACTACTAACTAACTACAACTAACCAACTACTACTAACTAACTACTAACTAACTAACTAACTAACTAACCAACTACCAACTAACTAACTAACTAACTAACTAACTAACAAACTACTAACTAACTAACTAACTAACTAACTAATTTTCATGTTTTCAAGTAATAGTAATCACCGATTGTAGTCCTTTTTGTCCTGGGGCCTTCCGTTTAGCCAGAAAATGGACTTTTATGTTTTCCCTAAACAATCGAATTTTGGTAAAAAGTAAGAGTGTTCACAGAAATAGACTTTTATGTCTTTTCGCAAAAATTGAAATTTGGTGGGAAATTATAGTGTTCACAGATTTTAATCCTTTTTGTTCTGGGCCTTCCGTTTAGCCAGAAAATGAATTTTTATGTTTTCACTAAAAAATCGAATTTTGGTAAAAAGTAAAAGTGATCACAGATTTTAATCCATTTTGTCCTAGGGCCTTCCGTTTAGCCAGAAAATGAATTTTTATGTTTTCACTAAAAAATCGAATTTTGGTAAAAGTAAGAGTGATCACAAATTTTAATCCTTTTGGTAAAAAGTAGGAATGCTCACAGATTTTAATCCTTTTGTCGTAGGGCCTTCCGTTTAGCCAGAAAATGGACTTTTATGTTTTCACTAAAAAATCAAATTTTGGTAAAAAGTAAGAGTGATCACAGATTTTAATCCTTTTTGTCCTAGGGCCTTCCGTTTAGCCAGAAAATGAACTTTTATGTTTTCACTAAAAAAATCGAATTTTGGTAAAAGTAAGAGTGATCACAAATTTTATATCCTTTTTGTCCTAGGGCCTTCCCTTTAGCCTGAAAATGTGCTCAAAAGTTGAAGTTTGGTGGGAAGTAAGAGTGATCACAGATTTTAATCCTTTTTGTCCTAGGGCCTTCCGTTTAGCCAGAAAATGGACTTTTATGTTTTCACTAAAAAATCGAATTTTGGTAAAAGTAAGAGTGATCACAGATTTTAATCCTTTTTGTCCTAGGGCCTTCCGTTTAGCCAGAAAATGGACTTTTATGTTTTCACTAAAAAATCGAATTTTGGTAAAAGTAAGAGTGATCACAGATTTTAATCCTTTTTGTCCTAAGGCCTTCCGTTTAGCCAGAAAATGGACTTTTATGTTTTCACTAAAAAATCGAATTTTGATATAAAGTAAGAGTGATCACAGATTTTAATCCTTTTTGCCCTAGGGCCTTCCGTTTAGCCAGAAAATGGCCTTTTATGTTTTCACTAAAAAAATCGAATTTTGGTAAAAGTAAGAGTGATCACAGATTTTAATCCTTTTTGTCCTAGGGTCTTCCGTTTAGCCAGAAAATGGACTTTTATGTTTTCACTAAAAAGTCCAATTTTGATATAAAGTAAGAGTGATCACAGATTTTAATCCCTTTTGTCCTAGGGCCTTCCGTTTAGCCAGAAAATGGACTTTTATGTTTTCACTAAAAAATCGAATTTTGAAATAAAGTAAGAGTGATCACAGATTTTAATCCTTTTTGTCCTAGGGCCTTCCGTTTAGCCAGAAAATGGACTTTTATGTTTTCACTAAAAAATCAAATTTTGGTAAAAGTAAGAGTGATCACAGATTTTAATCCTTTTTGTCCTAGGGCCTTCCGTTTAGCCAGAAAATGGACTTTATGTTTTCACTAAAAAATCGAATTTTGATATAAAGTAAGAGTGATCACAGATTTTAATCTTTTTTGTCCTAGGGCCTTCCGTTTAGCCAGAAAATGGACTTTTATGTTTTCACTAAAAAATCAAATTTGGATAAAAGTAAGAGTGATCACAGATTTTAATCCTTTTTGTCCTAGGGCCTTCCGTTTAGCCAGAAAATGGACATTTTATGTTTTCACTAAAAAAATCAAATTTTGGTAAAAGTAAGAGTGATCACAGATTTTAATCCTTTTTGTCCTAGGGCCTTCCGTTTAGCCAGAAAATGGACTTTATGTTTTCACTAAAAAATCGAATTTTGATATAAAGTAAGAGTGATCACAGATTTTAATCCTTTTTGTCCTAGGGCCTTCCGTTTAGCCAGAAAATGGACTTTTATGTTTTCACTAAAAAATCGAAATTTTGGTAAAAGTAAGAGTGATCACAGATTTTAATCCTTTTTGTCCTAGGGCCTTCCGTTTAGCCAGAAAATGGACTTTTATGTTTTCACTAAAAAATCAAATTTTGGTAAAAGTAAGAGTGATCACAGATTTTAATCCTTTTTGCCCTAGGGCCTTCCGTTTAGCCAGAAAATGGACTTTTATGTTTTCACTAAAAATCTAATTTTGATATAAAGTAAGAGTGATCACAGATTTTAATCCTTTTTGTCCCTAGGGCCTTCCGTTTAGCCAGAAAATGGACTTTTATGTTTTCACTAAAAAAATCGAATTTTGGTAAAAGTAAGAGTGATCACAGATTTTAATCCTTTTTGTCCTAGGGTCCTTCCGTTTAGCCAGAAAATGGACTTTTATGTTTTCACTAAAAATCTAATTTTGATATAAAGTAAGAGTGATCACAGATTTTAATCCTTTTTGTCCCAGGGCCTTCCGTTTAGCCAGAAAATGGACTTTTATGTTTTCACTAAAAAATCGAATTTTAGTAAAAGTAAGAGTGATCACAGATTTTAATCCTTTTTGCCCTAGGGCCTTCCGTTTAGCCAGAAAATGGATTTTTTGTTTTCACTAAAAAATCAAATTTTAGTAAAAGTAAGAGTGATCACAGATTTTAATCCTTTTTGTCCTAGGGCCTTCCGTTTAGCGAGAAAATGGACTTTTATGTTTTCACTAAAAAATCAAACTTTGTTATAAAGTAAGAGTGATCACAGATTTTAATCCTTTTTGTCCTAGGGCTTTCCGTTTAGCCAGAAAATGGACTTTTATGTTTTCACTAAAAATCGAATTTTGGTAAAAGTAAGAGTGATCACAGATTTTAATCCTTTTTGTCCTAGGGCTTTCCGTTTAGCCAGAAAATGGACTTTTATGTTTTAACTAAAAAATCGAATTTTGGTAAAAGTAAGAGTGATCACAGATTTTAATCCTTTTTGTCCCTAGGGCCTTCCGTTTAGCCAAAAAGTGGACTTTTATGTTTTCAGCTAAAAATGTCAATTTTGATATAAAGTAAGAGTGATCACAGATTTTAATTCCTTTTTGCCCTAGGGCCTGCCGTTTAGCCAGAAAATGGACTTTATGTTTTCACTAAAAATCGAAATTTTGAGATAAAGTAAGAGTGATCACAGATTTTAATCCTTTTTGTCCCTAGGGCCTTCCGTTTAGCCAGAAAATGGACTTTTATGTTTTCACAAAAAATCAAATTTTGGTATAAAGTAAGAGTGATCACAGATTTTAATCCTTTTTGTCCTAGGGCCTTCCGTTTAGCCAGAAAATGGACTTTATGTTTCACTAAAAAATCGAATTTTGATTAAAAGTAAGAGTATCACAGATTTTAATCCTTTTTTGTCCTAGGGCCTTCCGTTTAGCCAGAAAATGGACTTTATGTTTTCACTAAAAAATCAAATTTGATATAAAGTAAGAGTGATCACAGATTTTTAATCCTTTTTGTCCTATGGTCCCTTCCGTTTAGCCAGAAAATGGACTTTTATGCTTTCACTAAAAAATCGAATTTTGGTAAAAGTAAGAGTGATCACAGATTTTAATCCTTTTTGTCCTAGGGCCTTCCGTTTAGCCAGAAAATGGAATTTTATGTTTTCACTAAAAAATCAAATTTTGGTAAAAGTAAGAGTGATCACAGATTTTAATCCTTTTTGTCCTAGGGCCTTCCGTTTAGCCAGAAAATGGACTTTTATGTTTTCACTAAAAAATCGAATTTTGGTAAAAGTAAGAGTGATCACAGATTTTAATCCTTTTTGTCCTAGGGTCTTCCGTTTAGCCAGAAAATGGACTTTTATGTTTTCACTAAAAAATCAAATTTTGGTAAAAGTAAGAGTGATCACAGATTTTAATCCTTTTTGTCCTAGGGCCTTCCGTTTAGCCAGAAAATGGACTTTTATGTTTTCACTAAAAAATCAAATTTTGGTAAAAGTAAGAGTGATCACAGATTTTAATCCTTTTTGTCCTAGGACCTTCCGTTTATCCAGAAAATGGACTTTATGTTTTCACTAAAAAATTAAATTTTGATATAAAGTAAGAGTGATCACAAATTTTAATCCTTTTTGTCCTAGGGCCTTCCGTCGAATTTTGGTAAAAGTAAGAGTGATCACACATTTTGCCCTAGGGCCTTCCGTTTAGCCAGAAAATGAACTTTTATGTTTTCACAAAAAAATCTAATTTTGATATAAAGTAAGAGTGATCACAGATTTCAATCCTTTTTGTCCTAGGGCCTTCCGTTTAGCCAGAAAATGGATTTTTATGTTTTTACAAAAAAATCGAATTTTAGTAAAAAGTAAGAGTGATCTCAGATTTTAATCCTTTTTGTCCTAAGGCCTTCCGTTTAGCCAGAAAATGGACTTTTATGTTTTCACTAAAAAAACTAATTTTGATATAAAGTAAGAGTGATCACAGATTTTAATCCTTTCTGTCCTAGGGCCTTCCGTTTAGCCAGAAAATGGACTTTTATGTTTTCACTAAAAAATCTAATTTTGATATAAAGTAAGAGTGATCACAGATTTTAATCCTTTTTGTCCTAGGGCCTTCCGTTTAGCCAGAAAATAGACTTTTATGTTTTCACTAAAAAATCGAATTTTGATATATAGTAAGAGTGATCACAGATTTTAATCCTTTTCTGTCCTAGGGCCTTCCGTTTAGCCAGAAAATGGACTTTTATGTTTTCACTAAAAAAATTGAATTTTGGTAAAAAGTAAGAGTGATCACAGATTTTAATCCTTTTTGTCCTAGGGCCTTCCGTTTAGCCAGGAAATGGAATTTTATGTTTTACTAAAAAATCAAATTTTGGTAAAAGTAAGAGTGATCACAGATTTTAATCCTTTTTGTCCTAGGGCCTTCCGTTTAGCCAGAAAATGGACTTTTAGTTTTCACTAAAAAATCAAATTTTGGTAAAAGTAAGAGTGATCACAGATTTTAATCCTTTTGTCCTAGGACCTTCCGTTTATCCAGAAAATGGACTTTTATGTTTTCACTAAAAAATTAAATTTTGATATAAAGTAAGAGTGATCACAGATTTTAATCCTTTTTGTCCTAGAGCCTTCCGTTTAGCCAGAAAATGGAATTTTATGTTTTCATTAAAAAATCGAATTTTGGTATAAAGTAAGAGTGATCACAGATGGATCAAAATGGACTTTTAAGTTTTCACTAAAAAATCAAATTTTGATATAATGTAAGAGTGATTACAGATTTTAATCCTTTTTGTCCTAGGGCCTTCCGTTTAGCCAGAAAATGGACTTTTATGTTTTCACTAAAAAATCAAAATTTGGTAAAAGTAAGAGTGATCACAGATTTTAATCCTTTTTGTCCTAGGGCCTTCCGTTTAGCCAGAAAATGGACTTTTATGTTTTCACTAAAAAATTAAATTTTGATATAAAGTAAGAGTGATCACAAATTTTAATCCTTTTTGTCCTTGGGCCTTCCGTTTAGCCAGAAAATGGACTTTTATGTTTTCACTAAAAAATCGAATTTTGATATAAAGTAAGAGTGATCACAGATTTTAATCCTTTCTGTCCTAGGGCCTTCCGTTTAGCCAGAAAATGGACTTTTATGTTTTCACTAAAAAATCAAATTTTGGTAAAAGTAAGAGTGATCACAGATTTTAATCCTTTTTGTCCTAGGGCCTTCCGTTTAGCCAGAAAATAGACTTTTATGTTTTCACTAAAAAATAAAATTTTGATATAATAAGAGGATCACAAATTTTAATCCTTTTTGTCCTAGGGCCTTCCGTTTAGCCAGAAAATGGACTTTTATGCTTTCACTAAAAAGTCAAATTTGGTAAAAGTAAGAGTGATCACAGATTTTAATCCTTTTTGTCCTAGGGCCTTCCGTTTAGCCAGAAAATGGACTTTTATGCTTTCACTAAAAAGTCAAATTTGGTAAAAGTAAGAGTGATCACAGATTGTAATCCTTTTTGTCCTAGGGCCTTCCGTTTAGCCAGAAAATGGACTTTTATGTTTTCACTAAAAAATCAAATTTTGGTAAAAGTAAGAGTGATCACAGATTTTAATCCTTTTTGTCCTAGGGCCTTCCGTTTAGCCAGAAAATAGACTTTTATGTTTTCACTAAAAAATCGAATTTTGATATAAAGTAAGAGTGATCACAGATTTTAATCCTTTCTGTCCTAGGGCCTTCCGTTTAGCCAGAAAATGGATTTTATGTTTTTACAAAAAAATCGAATTTTAGTAAAAAGTAATAGTGATCACAGATTTTAATCCTTTTTGTCCTGGGGCATTCCGCTTAGCCAGAAAATGGACTTTATGTTTTCACTAAAAAATAAAATTTTGGTAAAAGTAAGAGTGATCACAGATTTTAATCCTTTTTGTCCTAGGGCCATCCGTTTAGCCAGAAAATAGACTTTTATGTTTTCACTAAAAAATCGAATTTTGATATAAAGTAAGAGTGATCACAGATTTTAATCCTTTCTGTCCTAGGGCCTTCCGTTTAGCCAGAAAATGGACTTTTATGTTTTCACTAAAAAATAAAATTTTGATATAAAGTAAGAGTGATCACAGATTTTAATCCTTTCTGTCCTAGGGCCTTCCGTTTAGCCAGAAAATGGACTTTTATGTTTTCACTAAAAAATAAAATTTTGATATATATATATTTTAATCCTGTTTGTCCTAGGGCCTTCCGTTTAGCCAGAAAATGGACTTTTATGTTTTCACTAAAAAGTCAAATTTGGTAAAAGTAAGAGTGATCACAGATTTTAATCCTTTTTGTCCTAGGGCCTTCTGTTTAGCCAGAAAATGGACTTTTATGTTTTCACTAAAAAATCAAAATTTGGTAAAAGTAAGAGTGATCACAGATTTTAATCCTTTTTGTCCTAGGGCCTTCCGTTTAGCCAGAAAATGGACTTTTATGTTTTCACTAAAAAATAAAATTTTGATATAAAGTAAGAGTGATCACAAATTTTAATCCAGTTTGTCCTAGGGCCTTCCGTTTAGCCAGAAAATGGACTTTTATGTTTTCACTAAAAAATCAAATTTGGTAAAAGTAAGAGTGATCACAGATTTTAATCCTTTTTGTCCTAGGGCCTTCCGTTTAGCCAGAAAATGGACTTTTATGTTTTCACTAAAAAATTAAATTTTGATATAAAGTAAGAGTGATCACAGATTTTAATCCTTTTTGTCCTAGGGCTTTCCGTTTAGCCAGAAAATGGACTTTTATGTTTTCACTAAAAAATAAAATTTTGATATAAAGTAAGAGTGATCACAAATTTTAATCCTGTTTGTCCTAGGGCCTTCCGTTTAGCCAGAAAATGGACTTTTATGTTTTCACTAAAAAGTCAAATTTGGTAAAAGTAAGAGTGATCACAGATTTTAATCCTTTTTGTCCTAGGGCCTTCCGGTTAGCCAGAAAATGGACTTTTATGTTTTCACTAAAAAATAAAATTTTGATATAAAGTAAGAGTGATCACAGATTTTAATCCTTTTTGTCCTAGGGCCTTCCGTTTAGCCAGAAAATGGACTTTTATGTTTTCACTAAAAAATCGAATTTTGGTAAAAGTAAGAATGATCACAGATTTTAATCCTTTTTGTCCCAGGTAATTCCGTTTAGCCAGAAAATGGACTTTTATGTTTTCACTAAAAAGTCGAACTTTGGTAAAAGTAAGAGTGATCACAGATCTTAATCCTTTTTGTCCTAGGGCCTTCCGTTTAGCCAGAAAATGGACTTTTATGTTTTCACTAAAAAATCGAATTTTGATATAAAGTAAGAGTGATCACAGATTTTAATCCTTTTTGTCCTAGGGTCTTCCGTTTAGCCAGAAAATGGACTTTTATGTTTTCACTAAAAATCGAATTTTGATATAAAGTAAGAGTGATCACAGATTTTAATCCTTTTTGTCCTAGGGCCTTCCGTTTAGCCAGAAAATGGACTTTTATGTTTTCACTAAGAAATCGAATTTTGATATAAAATAAGAGTGATCACAGATGGATCAAAATGGACTTTTAAGTTTTCACTAAAAAATCAAATTTTGATATAATGTAAGAGTGATCACAGATTTTAATCCTTTTTGTCCTAGGGTCTTCCGTTTAGCCAGAAAATGGACTTTTATGTTTTCACTAAAAATCGAATTTTGATATAAAGTAAGAGTGATCACAAATTTTAATCCTTTTTGTCCTAGGGCCTTCCGTTTAGCCAGAAAATGGACTTTTATGTTTTCACTAAAAAATCGAATTTTGGTAAAAGTAAGAATGATCACAGATTTTAATCCTTTTTGTCCCAGGTAATTCCGTTTAGCCAGAAAATGGACTTTTATGTTTTCACTAAAAAGTCGAACTTTGGTAAAAGTAAGAGTGATCACAGATCTTAATCCTTTTTGTCCTAGGGCCTTCCGTTTAGCCAGAAAATGGACTTTATGTTTTCACTAAAAAGTCGAACTTTGGTAAAAGTAAGAGTGATCACAGATCTTAATCCTTTTTGTCCTAGGGCCTTCCGTTTAGCCAGAAAAATGGACTTTTATGTTTTCACTAAAAAATCGAATTTTGGTAAAAGTAAGAGTGATCACAAATTTTAATCCTTTTTGTCCTAGGGCCTTCCCTTTAGCCAGAAAATGGACTTTTATGTTTTCACTAAAAAATCGAATTTTGGTAAAAGTAAGAGTGATCACAGATTTTAATCCTGTTTGTCCTAGGGCCTTCTGTTTAGCCAGAAAATAGACTCAAAATTTGAAGTTTGATGGGAGGTAAGAGTGATCACAGATTTTAATCCTTTTTGTCCTAGGGCCTTCCGTTTAGCCAGAAAATGGACTTTTATGTTTTCACTCAAAAAATCAAATTTGATTTAAAGTAAGAGTGATCACAGATTTTAATCCCTTTTGCCCTAGGGCCTTCCTTTTAGCCAGAAAATGGACTTTTATGTTTTCACTAAAAAATCGAATTTTGGTAAAAGTAAGAGTGATCACAGATTTTAATCCCTTTTGCCCTAGGGCCTTCCGTTTAGCCAGAAAATGGACTTTTATGTTTTCACTAAAAAATCTAATTTTGATGTATAGTAAGAGTGATCACGGATTTTAATCCTTTTTGTCCTAGGGCCTTCCGTTTAGCCAGAAAATGGACTTTTATGTTTTCATTAAAAAATCGAATTTTGGTATAAAGTAAGAGTGATCACAGATGGATCAAATGGACTTTTAAGTTTTCACTAAAAAAATCAAATTTTGATATAATGTAAGAGTGATTACAGATTTTAATCCTTTTTGCCCTAGGGCCTTCCGTTTAGAGCCAGAAAATGGACTTTTATGTTTTCACTAAAAAATCAAATTTTGGTAAAAGTAAGAGTTATCACAGATTTTAATCCTAATTTGTAAAAAGTTAGACTGATTCAGAGATTCTTATTATTACTTATAAATTTTCTCAGAATACTTATTAAATGATAAAGTACTTTTAATACTTACTATGTATATGTCCAGCTGTTTAGGAGTCTGTAGACTTGAAACAAACTCCATAAATTAAAAAAATTTTTATATTTTTGTATATTAAAAGTTTGGTATGTTTTCGCAAGTATACGTATTGGTGCACATAAATTATTGCATTTGTTTTAGCTATTGACGGACAAGATATAGACGCTTTTAAGAAAAAATTTAAAAAAATTCCACCTTTTTTTAAACTCTTTCTATATTTGTATATTAAAAGTGAACTACTGGTGGTATGAGTAATAGTTTTCTTTAGCATATTTGCGCATGTATACGTATTGGTGCACATAAAATATTTTAATTGTTTTAGCTATTACACAGTGAAACATAATGGTATTATAGAGTACATTAAGAATCTATTTTTGACATTTGCCAAACATCTTCAAAATCTTGAGATACGAGTAAAAAACCCGATTTTTCGTACTTTGAAATACATAATAAATTTTACAGTTCCCATATAAAATATTTTGTAAATATATTTCGTCTCCAAACTTGGAAAACGCTGCAAAACTAAAACCGAGGTTATATATAATAGTTCATTTCAAAGTTTAGTTAAATTTTTAATTTCTTTCCCATTTTGTTCCCTCATATTTAATATGTTAAAATATGTATTTATACATACCAACCTGCATATAAATCTGTGGTTTTGTTGTATTTCTCAACTGCTTCTTTACGAACAATGTGTTTGCAGGTAAATCTGTCAGTTTTACAACTTTTACTATTTGCTATTCCATGAAAAAAGAGGAAAAGGAAAGAAAAAGGTTGATAGTTGTTTGTGAATATCAAATGATTTTATGATTCAATTTTAATGACTGACAGATTTTTGCAGTTTCTTTAGTTTTCTACAACTATTTACAACCTTACATACAAATATACATACTATCATTTAATACAAACTAATAGTATTTATAAAGTTTGAAAAAGTTTATTTTTTATTTTATAATTTCTGTTATTAGAAAACAAATGTAAGTATTGTAGTCGGCAGCAGTTTAGTGTATATAGCAAACAAGCCATCAACCAGGTGTCATTATGGGGTGTTACAGAAACAAAACTGTCAAATTGTTGTAAAACTTAGAAAACTAGTTTCTTTGAAATGTTTATTTTACAGTGGGATTAGAGAATTTGGGGGAAGAAAATATTAGAATTAAACTATTTTACTTAAATTTTCAAAGAATCCTTATTTTTAAAAATTTCTAAACTTAATTTAAAATAACTTATTGAGATAAACATTTTCGATAAAACAAAGTTTATAAAAAGTCTATAAAAAAGAAAAAGCAAACAATATTTCATAAATATTCTAGAGAATAAAGAAATGCTTAAGGTTTTGCATTACAAGAACTTTAGCAAACAGTTTTCAATAGCAAAAAAAGAAAAATGGAAGAAAAACATTTGCCACATGTTAAGCACACTTGTTGTAAAGTAATCTATAATGTTGTTGCATGCTATGTGAGCATCTACATTACAATAAACAACAATTTCTGTGTGTGTTTTTTTACTTTTCTAATACTCAGAAGAAAACATTTTTAGTTTTTTAAACATTTTCTTAAAATGTTGCGAGATTGTTGCCTTTAAGCCAGTTGACTGAACTGCCAAGAATGTGTGTCTTGCTAATCTATGCATTGTGGTAGTGAGAGACATTAGCATTTGCTCTGATGTTTATAAAATAACGCCTACATTTTTCCATATAGAAAACGCACTGAAAACTTGAATTAAAAGCGAACTATAACTGAACCAGAACTGAGCTAGAAACTGAACTAGAAAGATAGAACTATGAACTAGAACTGAACTAGAACTGAACTAGAACTGAACTAGAACTGAACTAGAACTGAACTAGAACTGAACTAGAACTGAACTAGAACTGAACTAGAACTGAACTAGAACTGAACTAGAACTGAACTAGAACTGAACTAGAACTGAACTAGAACTGAACTAGAACTGAACTAGAACTGAACTAGAACTGAACTAGAACTGAACTAGAACTGAACTAGAACTGAACTAGAACTGAACTAGAACTGAACTAGAACTGAACTAGAACTGAACTAGAACTGAACTAGAACTGAACTAGAACTGAACTAGAACTGAACTAGAACTGAACTAGAACTGAACTAGAACTGAACTAGAACTGAACTAGAACTGAACTAGAACTGAACTAGAACTGAACTAGAACTGAACTAGAACTGAACTAGAACTGAACTAGAACTGAACTAGAACTGAACTAGAACTGAACTAGAACTGAACTAGAACTGAACTAGAACTGAACTAGAACTGAACTAGAACTGAACTAGAACTGAAATAGAACTGAACTAGAACTGAACTAGAACTAAACTAGAACTGAACTAGAACTGAACTAGAACTGAACTAGAACTGAACTAGAACTGAACTAGAACTGAACTAGAACTGAACTAGAACTGAACTAGAACTGAACTAGAACTGAACTAGAACTGAACTAGAACTGAACTAGAACTGAACTAGAACTGAACTAGAACTGAACTAGAACTGAACTAGAACTGAACTAGAACTGAACTAGAACTGAACTAGAACTGAACTAGAACTGAACTAGAACTGAACTAGAACTGAACTAGAACTGAACTAGAACTGAACTAGAACTGAACTAGAACTGAACTAGAACTGAACTAGAACTGAACTAGAACTGAACTAGAACTGAACTAGAACTGAACTAGAACTGAACTAGAACTGAACTAGAACTGAACTAGAACTGAACTAGAACTGAACTAGAACTGAACTAGAACTGAACTAGAACTGAAATAGAACTGAACTAGAACTGAACTAGAACTAAACTAGAAGAACTAGAACTGAACTAGAACTGAACTAGAACTGAACTAGAACTGAACTAGAACTGAACTAGAACTGAACTAGAACTGAACTAGAACTGAACTAGAACTGAACTAGAACTGAACTAGAACTGAACTGAACTAGAACTGAATAACTGAACTAGAACTGAACTAGAACTGAACTAGAACTGAACTAGAACTGAACTAGAACTGAACTAGAACTGAACTAGAACTGAACTAGAACTGAACTAGAACTGAACTAGAACTGAACTAGAAACTGAACTAGAACTGAACTAGAACTGAACTAGAACTGAACTAGAACTGAACTAGAACTGAACTAGAACTGAACTAGAACTGAACTAGAACTGAACTAGAACTGAACTAGAACTGAACTAGAACTGAACTAGAACTGAACTAGAACTGAACTAGAACTGAACTAGAACTGAACTAGAACTGAACTAGAACTGAACTAGAACTGAACTAGAACTGAACTAGAACTGAACTAGAACTGAACTAGAACTGAACAGAACTGAACTAGAACTGAACTAGAACTGAACTAGAACTGAACTAGAACTGAACTAGAACTGAACTAGAACTGAACTAGAACTGAACTAGAACTGAACTAGAACTGAACTAGAACTGAACTAGAACTGAACTAGAACTGAACTAGAACTGAACTAGAACTGAACTAGAACTGAACTAGAACTGAACTAGAACTGAACTAGAACTGAACTAGAACTGAACTAGAACTGAACTAGAACTGAACTAGAACTGAACTAGAACTGAACTAGAACTGAACTAGAACTGAACTAGAACTGAACTAGAACTGAACTAGAACTGAACTAGAACTGAACTAGAACTGAACTAGAACTGAACTAGAACTGAACTAGAACTGAACTAGAACTGAACTAGAACTGAACTAGAACTGAACTAGAACTGAACTAGAACTGAACTAGAACTGAACTAGACTGAACTAGAACTGAACTAGAACTGAACTAGAACTAGAACTGAACTAGAACTGAACTAGAACTGAACTAGAACTGAACTAGAACTGAACTAGAACTGAACTAGAACTGACTAGAACTGAACTAGAACTGAACTAGAACTGAACTAGAACTGAACTAGAACTGAACTAGAACTGAACTAGAACTGAACTAGAACTGAACTAGAACTGAACTGGAACTAAAATAGAAGTAAACCAAACTTTAGGTAGAACTGTTATAAAAAGATGATAAGCAGTTGGATTTTTAGCTTTATACTTTAAGAATGAAAAAAAAAAAAATTAGAAATATTTAAAATTTCGAAAATTAGTTAGTTGTTGTAGGGTATATGTAGGTTATGTTTACTTTGTCTGCATAAAATGTGTTATTTTTGTTGTAAGCAGGATTTGTAGAAATCTGTTAAATGTTTCATTTATCTTTCCCTGCCTTAAAGTATTTCTTTTCTCATTCTGGAATTTTATTTTCATTTAGTTGGTATTGTTGTATATTTTATGAGGTCATATAAATATTGTGTTTTACGAGACACGCTAAAATGGCCCAACATGTTTTATTGCTTCTGATCAAGGGCTAAACTGGTAGTAAAATTAAAATTTCCTTTTTTTTTGCTAAAATTAATGTTTTCTTTTGTTTTACAATGAAAGTTAAACTAAAGTTTTTCAATTGGTTTATTTGGAAAGTAAAGTATAAAGAAAAACATAAAAGTTTTAAAGCAATTAGTGTTTTTGGTATGTATGTATGTTATAGATTTACATACATAAAATATATTTTTGGATGTATGTCTTTTATTCATGGCTTGTTGAAATTTAAATAACTTGGTTCTTATAAATCATCTTTGAAGTAAACAAGTTTACTCATTCTGCTGTCCTGCCGAAATACTTACTTGTCCTTCACAATCTGTCTGTCTGTGTTTTCAATGAAAAATTATTTGTAACTTTTGCAACTTTGAAGAGCATTTAATTTGACATGCTGCCCATTTTCGAAGAAGTATTTGTCATCCCCTCTTAAGTAACGAAAAAAGTGAAGTAAAAAACATAAGCAAAAATAATTTATTCTTTTAAAGACTTCTTATGAGCTTTATTTTACATATGGATTATTTTTACGTTTTTTGCTGTTGGAGTTTCCTACCCCCTCCCGATAAGTATTTAGTAGTTGTTGGCAAAAATGTCATTAAGTCTTCTTTTTGCCTAGCGTTAGTTATTTCCTCAACCAATTAAGTTAATGTGTCGTCAAAAAATAAATTACTTTTGACACATCCGGTGATACTTGAATACGAAACAAGCCAAAATTAAACGGAAATTGTACGAGGTGAGTGTGAGGCAAAAAGACAGTGGAGTATTGAAATGAAAAATTATTACTAGTGAAGTTTTCCACCATACATTCGTACATGTGTACAAATAAAAATGAAAATAAATAGGAAATTTCAAATGGATTTAATGGAAGTAGGGGAAGTGGTAAAGTTTTGCAAGTGCAGGGGGAAATTAAAGTAAATTTCTTTAAATGTGTGGAAGTTTGTTAAATTTATCGAAAATTTTTTATAAAAAATATTTTCTATAAAAAGAATATTTATAAAAGAAAATGTATCGAAAATTTTCTATAAAAGAAAATGTATCGAAAATTTTCTATAAAAGTAAATGTATCGAAAATTTTCTATAAAAGAAAATGTATCAAAAATTTCTATAAAAGAAAATGTATCGAAAACTTTCTATAAAAGAAAATGTATTGAAAATTTTCCGTAAAATAAAATGTATCGAAAATTTTCTATAAAAGAAAATGTAAAATTTATCGAAAATTTTCTATAAAAGAAAATGTAAAATTTATCGAAAATTTTCTATAAAAGAAAATGTATCGAAAATTTTCTATAAAAGAAAATTTATCGAAAATTTCTATAAAAGAAAATGTATCGAAAATTTTCTATAAAAGAAATGTAAAATGTATCGAAAATTTTCTATAAAAGAAAATGTAGAATGTATCGAAAATTTTCTATAAAAGAAAATGTAAAATGTATCAAAAATTTCTATAAAAGAAATGTATCAAAAATTTTCTATAAAAGAAAATGTATCGAAAATTTTCTATAAAAGAAAATGTAAAATGTATCGAAAATTTTCTATGAAAGAAAATGTAAAATTTATCGAAAATTTTCTATAAAAGAAAATGTAAAATTTATCTATAAAAGAAAATGTAAAATTTATCGAAAATTTTCTATAAAAGAAAATGTAAAATTTATCGAAAATTTTCTATAAAAGAAAATGTAAAATTTATCGAAAATTTTCTATAAAAGAAATGTAAAATTTCGAAAATTTTCTATAAAAGAAAATGTAAAATTTATCGAAAATTTTCTATAAAGAAAATGTAAAATTTATCGAAATTTTCTATAAAAGAAAATGTAAAATGTATCCAAATTTTTCTATAAAAGAAAATTTATCGAAAATTTTCTATAAAAGAAAATTTATCCAAAAATTTCCTCTAAAAAGAAAATTTATCCAAAAATTTCCTCTAAAAAGAAATGTATCC
>NW_023997760.1:0-17775 GCF_015586225.1 Lucilia sericata
TACAAATTACAGTTAAGAAACATTGATTGTTTTTTGTTGTAAAAATCAACCATTTAAAGCCGTATTAATGTTAGAAATTTAGTCTAGAACTATGATTGCACATAATCTTTACAAAATTTGTGATTTACTGTCGGTTGGTTTGTCTTTGTTTATAGATAAAGTTGCTTTTATTGAAGTTGTTTTATGCAGTGTTGTTAATAAATTTCATATTTTTTCAGCCGTATTTCTATATTTTATGGGCAATTATATCAAGCACTGAGAGGAGTTAACAGTTATTTTAAACTTTGTTTTATACATAATCTAATTTCTTTAAGAATTAATTAAGTTTTGTATAGAATTGAGTAAAGTTTGACAATGAAATTGTAATAAATTTAATAAAATTTTGTTTGTTATTCCAGAATAAACTATTTCCAAAATTATCTTTATTTTAAAAAGTACTTTATAAAGTTTGTTGCAAAAATATGTCTTATTGCAAAATAGTACTTTTTCTTAGTGTATGTAGATGTTGATTCTAGTAAGATGCAGATTTAATAAAAGCTTGCTATTTTAGAACAGTTATGTAGGTTTCTTGGTTGAATAATTTTTAGTTTTTTAATAAATGAATACTTTAGATAATATTTTATATAAAAAAAAGAAATATTTCTTTCTTTCTGCAGATAAATCAGACAACAAAATTGCAAGAAACTTTATAGGGAAGAGATAACAAAATAATAAACTATTTAATAAAAAATTTATAAGGTTGATAGAAAGAAACTTGGTAAAGTATAATAAATAAAAAAACGTCAAAACTATAGATACAATCTAAGCTAAATTTCTCATATTGTTAAATGAAATGTTAAAGACTAACAAATATAATTTAGGGGGATATTAATTTTTATAATTAAACGACAATTAAGTTGTTTGCAATTCCCATGTTTTTTAATCATAGATTTATATAACATTTTAAATATAAAATACCTAGTTATCAACATATTTGTGTAAATGCAAAAAAATTTATAAGAATGAGAGTATTTTTGCTAATTATTCTTGATTATCTAGGTAATCAAACCACTTTTATTGGCAGTGAAAACTATAATCAATCAATTTTACTTTATATACGATTTTCTTTTTTTCCTCTTGCAGTTAAAATCATTTCTCTAATATGGCGATAATTTTACACACAATTTGTTTCAAAATATAACCTTTAAGAGTGAACAGAGTGAATGAGTCAGTGCAATGGAATGACTGTAAGAATGAAAGAATTGTGTGGTCTGAACAACAAAATTGGAATGAAAGCAAATTGTTATTAGAACGCAAAAAGTGGATTAAACGCCATAAGACAAAATGAAAGAAAACAAAAACAATAATCATAACTTGCAGCTAAGAAATATTGTAAAACTAATATGGGAAAAGGAAATATGAAAACCAAACATGTTCTTTTATTAAAAGAAATGTTGTAAAATAAAAATAGTTAAACATTTTTACATTTTAACATAAAGTAAATAAAGAATTATTAGTTGCCAGTTATTTCCCTTAATGAGATACAAACCAGTTCAATCTATTAAATTTTATTGTAATACGTGAGGAACAATCGTTTTAAACCAATAGTAGGGGTAGCACTTCTGGCAATAGGGTAAATGAGCTATCTGCGATCTGAGCGAGCGAGCGAGCGAGAGAGCGAGCGAGCGAGCGAGCGAGCGAGCGAGCGAGCGAGCGAGCGAGCGAGCGAGCGAGCGAGCGAGCGAGCGAGCGAGAGAGCGAGCGAGCGAGCGAGGAGCGAGAGAGAGCGAGCGAGCGAGCGAGCGAGCGAGCGAGCGAGCGAGCGAGCAGCGAGCGAGCGAGCGAGAGAGCGACGAGCGAGCGAGCGAGCGAGCGAGCGGCGAGCGGGCGAGCGGGCGAGCGAGCGAGGGAGCGGGGGAGCGAGCGAGCGACGACCGACGACCGAGCGAGCAGCGAGCGAGCGAGCGAGCGAGAGCGAGCGAGCGAGCGAGCGAGCGAGCGAGCGAGCGAGCGAGCGAGAGCGAGCGAGCGAGCGAGCGAGCGAGGGAGCGAGGAGCGAGCGAGCGAGCGAGCGAGCGAGCGAGGAGCGAGCGAGCGAGCGAGCGAGCGAGCGAGCGAGCAGCGAGCGAGCGAGGACGAGCGAGCGAGCGAGCGAGCGAGCGAGCGAGCGAGCGAGAGAGCGAGCGAGCGAGCGAGCGAGAGAGCGAGCGAGCGAGCGAGCGAGCGAGCGAGCGAGCGAGCGAGAGCGAGCGAGCGAAGCGAGCGAGCGAGCGAGCGAGCGAGCGAGGAGCGAGCGAGCGAGCGAGCGAGCGAGCGAGCGAGCAGCGAGAGCGAGAGAGCGACAGAGCGAGCGAGCGAGCGAGCGAGCGAGCGAGCGAGCGAGCGAGCGAGCGAGCGAGAGCGAGCGAGCGAGCGAGCGAGCGAGCGAGCGAGCGAGCGAGGAGCGAGCGAGCGAGCGAGCGAGCGAGCGAGCGAGCGAGCGAGCGAGCGAGCGAGCAGGGCGAGCGAGCGAGCGCGCGAGCGAGCGAGAGAGCGAGCGAGCAGCGAGCGAGCGAGCGAGCGAGCGAGCGAGGAGCGAGCGAGCGAGCGAGCGAGCGAGCGAGCGAGCGGCGAGCGAGCGAGCGAGCGAGCGAGAGCGAGCGAGCGAGCGAGAGCGAGCGAGCGAGCGAGCGAGCGAGCGAGGAGCGAGAGAGCGAGCGACGGAGCGAGCGAGCGAGCGAGCGAGCAGAGAGCGAGCGAGCGAGCGAGCGAGCGAGCGAGCGAGAGAGCGAGCGAGAGAGCGAGCGAGCGAGCGAGCGAGCGAGCGAGCGAGCGAGCGGAGAGAGCGAGAGAGCGACAGAGCGAGCGAGCGAGCGAGCGAGCGAGCGAGCGGGAGCGAGCGAGCGAGCGAGCGAGCGAGCGAGGAGCGAGCGAGCGAGCGAGCGAGCGAGCGAGCGAGCGAGCGAGCGAGGGAGCGAGCGAGCGAGCGAGCGAGCGAGCGAGCGAGCGAGCGAGCGAGCGAGCGAGCGAGCTAGCGAGCGAGCGAGCGAGCGAGCGAGCGAGCGAGCGAGCGAGCGAGCGAGCAGCGAGCGAGCGAGCGAGCGAGCGAGCGAGCGAGCGAGCGAGCGAGCGAGCGAGCGAGCGAGCGAGCGAGCGAGCGAGCGAGCGAGCGAGCGAGCGAGCGAGCGAGGGCGAGCGAGCGAGGGAGCGAGCGAGGAGCGAGCGAGAGCGAGCAGCGAGCGAGCGAGCGAGCGAGCGAGCGAGCGAGCGAGCGAGAGCGAGCGAGCGAGAGAGCGAGCGAGCGAGCGAGCGAGCGAGCGAGCGAGCGAGCGAGCGAGCGAGCGAGCGAGAAGCGAGCGAGCGAGCGAGCGCGAGCGAGCGAGGAGCGAGCGAGCGAGCGAGCGAGCGAGCGATCGAGCGAGCGAGCGAGCGAGCAGCGAAGCGAGCGAGCGAGCGAGCGAGCGAGCAGCGAGAGAGCGAGCGAGCGAGCGAGAGCGAGCGAGCGAGCGAGCGAGCGAGCGAGCGAGAGCTGAGCGAGCGACGAGCGAGCGAGCTAGCGAGCGATCGAGCGCGCGAGCGAGCGAGCGACGAGCGAGCGAGCGAGCGAGCGAGCGATCGAGCTGCGAGCGATGAGATCGAGCGAGCTAGCTATCTATCTAGCTATCGATCTATCTATCGAGCATATCTATCTAGCTATCTATCGATCGATCTAGCTATCATCGATCTATCTATCTATCGATCTATCTATCTTTTTTTTTTTTTTTTTTTTTTTTTTTTTTGCTACGCTGGAGTGTGGAATCTTTCATAGAGTACTTAGCCCGTACTAAAAACATGCACGATTCACCCCTAGTGGACCTACGTACTAAACCACACCCCCCCATACTTCAAACCCCTGTTCCCCGCGGAAACTGCCAATTGGTACTACTTCGCGGGGGGTTCAGCTTATGCTGTTTCGCCTACATTACACTTCATTAACGTGTCGATCTTGCCAATTCGGCCTTTCGTTTTTTTCCGAGACATTCAAGGAATGGTTTACAAATTCTATAAAGCGAGCATAACTGACACTATGTTTTCAAGCTACAAGGTTTCAACCTACGTATTGTTCTACTTCACGTCTTTGGTTGAGGAAACGCGGACAATTAAATACGACGTGCTCCGCCGTTTCATCCTCGTCTAGGCACTCAGGACATCGAGGAGAATCATCAAGCCCAAATCGGTGTAGATAGCTCCTGTAACCTCCGTGGCCTGACAGAAACTGAGTGAGATTATAGTTTATTTCCCCATGCTTTCTGCTCATCCAACTGCTCATGTTAGGTATTAGCCTGTATGTCCACCTGCCTTTTGGTGCGTTATCCCACCGTCTTTGCCACCTTTGAATAGATTTTTCTCTTTCCGTGAATTTTATTGCACGCCTATCTGCACTTGAGTCTTCGCACAGCGCATGATATATATCTGTTTGTTCGCTGACCGCCATGTCTATTGGTACCATTCCAGCTATGACGCTGGCAGCCTCAATAGATATAGTACGGTATCCGCAGCACACTCTTAAGCAACTTCTCCTAAAGAGGGACATAATGTTCTTTATGGTTGACTTTTTTGTCATTTTTCCCCATGCTGGTGCACCGTAGAGTAGTATTGAGTTTGTCACGCTAGTGAGAAGAAGTCTACGGCTATATCTAGGCCCTCCAATATTTGGCATCATTCTGGCAAGTGCATTTGTAACGCCAGTTGCTTTACGACATGCGTAATCCATGTGGATTTTAAAATTCAGACGGTCGTCTATCATCACCCCTAAGTATTTTATTGCTTGTGACGACGTTATTTCCTACTTGTAGCGTTATCGTTTCCCTTTTTCTTTTACCACTTATCAACACAGCCTCTGTTTTGTGGTCTGCAAGGTTAAGATTTACGGATTTCAACCATAAACTAATTGTATGTATCGCCTCATTCGCGTATAGTTCGACATCTTGCAGGTGTCTTGCTTGCACAATTATTGCTACATCGTCTGCAAATCCTACGATATCCACCTCCTCTGGCACCTGAAGTCTAAATATGTCTTTGTACATAATATTCCACAGAAGGGGGCCAAGTACAGAGCCCTGTGGTACTCCTGCCGTGATACTGTGTGACTCCAGCCCATTATCAGTTTCGTACCATAAAGTCCTATTAGTGAAGTAGTCCATTGTTATCTTGATCAAGTAGTTCGGGATATTTATACGTTTCATCCTCGAAACTATATGTTTCCATCCTGCTGAATTAAAAGCGTTTTTAATATCTAAGGTCACTATGGCGCAATATTTTCTTGCTACACCTTTGCCTTGGATTGCATTTCTTGCAGTTTTCAATACTAGATTTATGGCATCGACTGTTGATCTAGCCTTGCGGAAGCCGTATTGCATTTGGGAGATGCCACTTACTTCCTAGGCTGCGGACTGTAGACGGCTATATATTATCCTCTCTAGGCATTTTCCCACTGTATCCAGGAGACATATTGGTCTATAGGCTTTGGTATAAGAATTAGCTTCTGCTTCTTCCATTCACTATAAAACACGCCTTCCTTTAGGCTTTTAGTAAAAATATTTGCAAACACCTGTGGTCTTATTTGAAGCGCTAGCTTAAGCGCTTTATTTGGGATAGAGTCCATTCCAGGAGCTTTGTTGTCCCCTATTCTCTTGCAAAGTTCAACAATTTCAGCATCCGAAACTTGTACTTCATGAAGTATCCCACTTTCGCTGACATATTCCTGCTCGTTGTATGGTTCTCCGTCTGGAAACAGTGATTTCACTATGTTAGTAACAAGTTCGGGACAGGTAGTTTGTGTGGATTTCCTTCCTTTTGTACTAGCCATAACTATTTATATGCGCTACCCCATATATTTTCGTCTGCTTTATTACAGAGGTTCTTAAAGGACTCCGACTTACTTTTGTGTATTGCTTCTTTTAATTCCTTCCTAGCCCGATGATAAGTAGCCCTTTTAAGTAAGTGATCGGGTCGGCATGTACTCCTTTGATATTTTCTTCTCGCTTTTAGGCAAGCTTTTCTTAGGGAAGCTATATTATCATTCCACCAGTAAATTTCTTTCCTTCTTTCGGTTTGTCTCCGCCTTGGCATAGATGCATCGCATGCCTCTTTTAGTGACGTGACTAGCTGCCTACACATTTCCGTTGCTGTGCCTTCTATTATGTTGTAGTTGGAGAAAGTTTCGGTGAAACACTCCATATCGATTTTGTCTTTAGACCACCCTTGAATTTTTACCTTTGTGCTTTTTGACACCGTATTACTTCCGGTATGTACAGTGAGTATTATTGCCTGGTGGTCGCTATACGTATAGTGCTCGCTAACCTGCCATTCTACATCTCTTGATAGGTTTGCACTTACGAATGTTAGGTCAACAATCGAGCCATAGCCGGCCCTTCTGAATGTATACGAATTACCCTTATTCACGAGAATTAGGTCGAGTTGAGAAAAGGCGTCAAGCAGTATTCTTCCCCTTTCATTAGTTCTCTGACTCCCCCAATCTATAGCCCAGGCATTAAAATCGCCTCCGATGATGACTGGGTTGTGACCTGATACATCTCTTACAAGATCATCCACAAATCGTTCGAAGTCTAGTATCGGTATATTTGGTGACGCATAACAGCTGTATACGTATATACCACCTATTTTTGCTCTTGCAAAACCTTCATGCTGCTCCTGCATACCCTCTTCTATGGCCTTGTTTCCACAAGCCCATACTGCGGCTCTTCCTGTTGAGTCTCTTTCCCAGACATTTTTGTCTAGATTTTTATATTGTTCACAGACTATAGCTATGTCAGCCTTCATTTCAACAATGGACTGCGCAAGAAGGTCTTGCGCTGTTGCGCAGTGGTTGGTGTTTAATTGGATTAGTCTCATTTGTTGCTTTCGCTTAGTGCCCTTCTAAACACAGGACATCTGTAGCTTCCTGCAACATGCCGAATATCCTCTGCTCCCCGCGATTTGCATAGTGGGCAGTTTGGTTCAGCTTTGCAATCTTTAGCAAAGTGGCCATCTGTTCCACATTTCCTACATTGCTTGGACCTATCGCTTGTCGCCTTACAATATTTTGAAATGTGGCCATATTCTAGACATCTAAAACATTTTGTCACATGTGATGACTTTCTAAGTCGACATACAGACCATCCAATTTTGATCTTTCCAATTTCAAGTGCTTTACGAGCTGCTTCCACTGGTAGGCTTATCTTGGCTATTTGGGTTCCCATTGGCGTTTTTCGTAGCGATTTTATTATATTCTTGTCTAGACTTGGTAGGTTTAGTTCCCGAGCTAAAGCTTCACAAATCTCGGACTCGATTGTAATATCATCCAAATCTTTACACTCAATAATAGTTTCCTCCTTTAGTGTTTTCACTGTAACATTTCCATTCAATGATGATACGACTTTATCTCTAAATCTTTCGTCTACATTACTATTTGTTGTTTTAAGTTCCAAAAGAAGGTCCCCTTTTTGCGTCCTTCTTATTTTCTTCACCTCCTCTCCTAGAGTTTTAAGTTCCGGATCAGCTTTAATTTTTCGTAAGATATCAGCATACGAGATCTCTCCTTTGGTAGATATAATCATTACATCTGGTTTAGGTCTTTTAAATTTTCTCTTTTTTGTTTACTTGACCAAATTCCACTTGTTGTTCTGAGGAAGTTCTGCCTGAGTCGATATAGTGTCACTAGTTTCGATTTCCTCTTGTACCACATCAGGTTGGTTTTTCTTCTTCGGTGACCTTTTTTGCCTCTTTGGAGCCGTGCTTTTAGGGGTTTCCTCATCTATTTCCCTGTCACGTTTGGCATCTTTTTTAGCGGGCGTTTGTTGGGGTGCCTGAGTCTCCATTCCACTTTTGTTGTTTTCAGCCACCTCTTTCGTCCTTTCATTGCGCAGTTCGTTGTATGTTCGTCTTATTTGCCTAACTTGATCCTTTATGGCGTTGTGGATGTTGTTTCGGCCCTTAAAGAACTTCATAAGGTCAACTATCAGTACTCCCAGCTTTGTAAAGGTATCTTTCTGGTCTTTTTCACTCTTTTGCTGGTTCACCGTTGTTTGATTCATTGGCGTTTGGACCGTTGCTGGTTCAACCGTTGACGTTTGGATTTGCTTCCTGTTGCCTGTGCCAATTCCATCCGGTGGAGTCCTTTTTGTGACCGAGCTTCGAGCAAATGGGTTTGCTGTAGGTGCATCTGCAGCTTCGGACGAACCACTCAAAGTGTTATAATTTTCCACATTTTCTCCGTTGTTATTGTTGTTGTTGTTGATGTAGCTGTAGCTGGATATCGACGACCGGGGGCCTGCTTTCTCACCCCCTCTGCCGCCGGCACTGAGTTATTAACTCCCTGCACCGTAACTTTACTTTCATTATTTTAACTTTGCATTGTGGCTTTTCTGTCGGGGTTCCTACCCCTAGCGTTTTATACCTAACCGCCAGGTAAGGCAACAGCCGATTCTAACATGAATGAAGACGCTGACCAGGGAGCTGCCCACTATGGAACAAACGCTTCTGGATTTTGGCAAATTGGGTTGACTGGGAAACCGCGGAGTCGTCAATCTCCTAATGAACCTCTCTCATGAAATTTAGTTTCTAGTTCCAAGAGGAGAGAAAAGCAAAAAGAACAGGGAAGAGCGAAAAAGGAGCAAAAAGGACGCGGAGAGAAACGAGGCAAGGAGGACCGCAAAGGGCGCGGGAGGGGGGGAGCGGAGGAGAAGAGGGAAGCCAAAACGAGAAGAACAAAGAAGGGGAAAAAAGGGAGAAGCGCAGGGAGGGGGGGGCGAGCGAGCAGCAGCGAGCGAGCGAGCGAGCGAGCGAGGAGCGAGCGAGCGAGCGAGCGAGCGAGCGAGCGAGCGAGCGAGCGAGCGAGCGAGAGAGCGAGCGAGCGAGCGAGCGAGCGAGCGAGCGAGCGAGCGAGCGAGCGAGCGAGCGAGCGAGCGAGCGAGCGAGCGAGCGAGCGAGCGAGCGAGCGAGCGAGCGAGCGAGCGAGCGAGCGAGCGAGCGAGCGAGCGAGCGAGCGAGCGAGCGAGCGAGCGAGCTATCTATCTATCTATCTATCTATCTATCTATCTATCTATCTACTATCTATCTATCTATCTATCTATCTATCTATCTATCTATCTATCTATCTATCTATCTATCTATCTATCTATCTATCTATCTATCTATCTATCTATCTATCTATCTATCTATCTATCTATCTATCTATCTATCGATCTATCTATATGTCTATAATACTTTTATTATCGTAAATACCGTGATTGTAGGTTGCACCTAGGTTTGGGCTCTCAATATGAATCTGTCATTCATTAACATAACTCTTTCATATATACAGATAACAATGCTACACAATGGGTACAATGTAAGATCATTACTGGTACTAGAGCCCTGCATGAGTAACTCTATTTGCTACACACAATGAGTGACTCATTGTTTTGCACTCAACTCATTGTTTGTTTAGAATAGTATTTACAAAGTTTTGTTATACTCAAACCTTGTGAGTACTATCAAAGTGAATGTGCAACTACATTCAAATCGAGTGAGTAAAACAATTTGTTTATGTTAAAACAATACAAAATAGATTATTTGAATCGAATGAATCGATTCAAACTTTTTCTTGAATAAATGGTGAAAAATGTTAATGCTGTTAAAACTAGTTCCCGTGGCCGCAATTCACAGAAATTTGGTAGTCTAGAGTACAATTGATGACAACATAATATTATGCTCGAATATTCGAAATTAAGTTCGAAAATTCGAAGTTATGTTCAAAAAATTTTTTATGCTTAAATTAAGTTCGAAAATTCGAAATAATAATCGAAGAATCTGTTAATTTGCCGAACTTATTTTTTTTTTTTTTTTTGCTTTCACTCGATTCACTAACTGTATAGTACTTGACTTGAATCACACAAACACTCTCATAACATTTATCGTTTGAACTGAGTATTGTCTAACACTCCTTATTTTCAAATATACTATTCATTTCATTCATAAAACAATGAGCGAGTCAAACACAGTGTTTGAAAAACATCAAATGTTTTAATTTATTATTTAAGTCACTCATGCAAGGCTCTAACTGGTACTAAAACTTTTCAATTTGTAAAGTGATTAAATATAAAATAAAAACGAGTTCAAATATGTTCCTAAAATTCTCAAAAAGTAACAACAGAAATTTTACAAATTTAGTATTATTTTCGCACCACACTGTTGAATAATGTTGCTTTTATGTCTACTACTCTATAGAAGCATTATTAAATTTGAATATTTTTCCCATAACCGTTTAAAACAACACACAATAAAAGTTATTTTATATGGATAATTTTTTACTTTAAATACATATTTAAACATTATTTTATATTAAGTATTAATATTAATAAGAATTTAATTGTTTAATTCCCAAGTGGGAAATTGAAAGTAATTTGCAAATTTAAATTCCATTTAATATGTACTTGTTGTTAGCAATTGGTTTTTGTGGTTTTGTATAGAAAGAAAAAATAACAACAAAAATTAACATAATTTTTTCTATATTTGGTAATTGTATGTACATAGTAGAAATATCTTTTAAACAACTAGGGGCCTAAGGGAATACTCCAACAAAAATGCCTAAATTTAAATACAATTACAACTAAAAATGTCTGGGTTGTGGAACAAAAACTTAATTTTTCTTTAATTATTAAAAAACATATTTATCTGAGAAAAATATGCAGATTATTTTTTACAATTTAACTCAAATAAAATGGTTACATATGAGATAGAAAATTTTAATTTTTAAAACCAGTACTAATCTTTTCTTTTTTTTTAGAATTGAAGTATTGCACAACATTTCGGTTCTTTATCTATTATCTAGTATATGATCTAGTTCATTTGCTATTCTATGGTTTATATCCATTCCACTAACATAATTATTTAGTCATATTCCCTTGAAAAGGCAGATTTGTTCTATCTGTGGTTTAAGCTATTAATTAAATATATATAAATAATTCTTTACAACCCGCACAGCGTATGAGTAATAAATAATATTTGAAAACATTTTCCTATAAATTTTGATTACTCATACGCCCGGTAAACATTTCAACACAGACAAATTGCACTTTAATGGATAAAGATCAGTATAACTCTATTTTTCAGCACAAGTATTTTTTCCATTCTTATTTTAATTTATGTATTTAAATTAATTTTATTCAAATTTCTTTCACACATTCTCTGATGGCAGTACTAGTTATTGTTGTTTTGTTACTGGGCTAATTAGTTTGTTTTTTTGTTAACAATTTTTGTTATAATTTTTTTTCTGTTCTATAATTGAATTAATTTATTATAAAATACATTTAAACATATTGTACGATATTTTTTCTGGCTGCTGCAATATTTCAATTGTAAATTAATATTTTATGTTAATTAAGAATAATTATTCATGTATCAGTTTAAATGGATTCTGTTTTTTTCTTTGTTTCCACTGGTTGCTGCTTGATTATTTATTTGTTTTTATTATTGTTGTTTTTAAACACAAATCAATAGTTAATGAAAATATAAAAGAAAAACAAATTTAAATAAATACACTCATGTATAAATATTAACAAATGGCTATTTAACATTATGTTTCATTAACAACTTTATTGAAATTCATGAGATTGTAATGAAAACAAGGTTGTTTCACTTTTAAATATCAGGATTTGGGAAATATTTAAATGAAAAGTCTAGTCATAGTCTAGTCATAGTCTAGTCATAGTCTAGTCATAGTCTCAGTCATAGTCTAGTCATAGTCTAGTCATAGTCTAGTCATAGTCTAGTCATAGTCTAGTCATAGTCTAGTCATAGTCTAGTCATAGTCTAGTCATAGTCTAGTCATAGTCTAGTCATAGTCTAGTCATAGTCTAGTCATAGTCTAGTCATAGTCTAGTCATAGTCTAGTCATAGTCTAGTCATAGTCTAGTCATAGTCTAGTCATAGTCTAGTCATAGTCTAGTCATAGTCTAGTCATAGTCTAGTCATAGTCTAGTCATAGTCTAGTCATAGTCTAGTCATAGTCTAGTCATAGTCTAGTCATAGTCTAGTCATAGTCTAGTCATAGTCTAGTCATAGTCTAGTCATAGTCTAGTCATAGTCTAGTCATAGTCTAGTCATAGTCTAGTCATAGTCTAGTCATAGTCTAGTCATAGTCTAGTCATAGTCTAGTCATAGTCTAGTCATAGTCTAGTCATAGTCTAGTCATAGTCTAGTCATAGTCTAGTCATAGTCTAGTCATAGTCTAGTCATAGTCTAGTCATAGTCTAGTCATAGTCTAGTCATAGTCTAGTCATAGTCTAGTCATAGTCTAGTCATAGTCTAGTCATAGTCTAGTCATAGTCTAGTCATAGTCTAGTCATAGTCTAGTCATAGTCTAGTCATAGTCTAGTCATAGTCTAGTCATAGTCTAGTCATAGTCTAGTCATAGTCTAGTCATAGTCTAGTCATAGTCTAGTCATAGTCTAGTCATAGTCTAGTCATAGTCTAGTCATAGTCTAGTCATAGTCTAGTCATAGTCTAGTCATAGTCTAGTCATAGTCTAGTCATAGTTTAGTCATAGTCTAGTCATAGTCTAGTCATAGTCTAGTCATAGTCTAGTCATAGTCTAGTCATAGTCTAGTCATAGTCTAGTCATAGTCTAGTCATAGTCTAGTCATAGTCTAGTCATAGTCTAGTCATAGTCTAGTCATAGTCTAGTCATAGTCTAGTCATAGTCTAGTCATAGTCTAGTCATAGTCTAGTCATAGTCTAGTCATAGTCTAGTCATAGTCTAGTCATAGTCCTAGTCATAGTCTAGTCATAGTCTAGTCATAGTCTAGTCATAGTCTAGTCATAGTCTAGTTTATAGTCTAGTTTATAGTCTAGTCTACAGTCTATAGTCTAGTCTATAGTCTAGTCTATTGTCTAGTCTATTGTCTAGTCTATAGTCTAGTCTATAGTCTAGTCTATTGTCTAGTCTATTGTCTAGTCTATAGTCTAGTCTATAGTCTAGTCTATAGTCTAGTTTATAGTCAAGTCTATAGTCTAGTCTATAGTCTGGTCTATAGTCTAGTCTATAGTCTGGTCTATAGTCTAGTCTATAGTCTAGTCCATAGTCTAGTCTATAGTCTAGTCTATAGTCTAGTCTATTGGCTAGTCTATAGTCTAGTCTATAGTCTAGTCTATTAGTATTTTTATTTTTTTAATATTCAGTAATGAACTTGTAAAGCTAAAATGAAAGAAAGAACTTTTTGGTACTTCTTCAAGCCACAAACTTAAAATTAGGTGGAAAAGTTCATAAAAGGGTACTGTTTGGTGCTCTTTAATTGGTACTTTTTATCACCTAAAATACATCTATAAACGGGGATTTAATAGTGTTTTTTTAATCTCATAATCTTATTTTTGTGACTTCTATAATAATGAAGTTAATTGGTACTTTTTTCATTAGACCTTCTGGTCTTTTATGTTCACTTAATTGAACTTTTAACATTTTACTATAATTAAAAGTTTAGAGAACAAAATTAAAAATAAAATAAAACCCTACAATTTTTGCTATTTTTTAATAACAGATATAAATGCCAAGGAAACTATTTAAGTCACGAATGCCAATATTTTTTAATTACACATTTGTAAATCCACAATTTCCTCTTTAACACCCATTATTAAGTGTAAAGTATAAAAATTCAGAAAATCCTACATATTGTCAACATTTTTGTTTTTTTTTTTCAATAACAACCAAATAAACAGCAATATAAACATGACATTTAAATCATATTTAATTTATATTTCTGTATATGTGTGTATATGTTTACACAATAATATATTTTTTAATTTAATTAATGAAAAAAATATTTAAATATGCAAATTATTAATGCAGTGTATATGTATAAGTGAAATAATTAAACAACAAAATTATTACCAACATAAACACAATGAAAATTGTATGAATTTACATATAAATATGTATGCATAGTGTGTAACTGTTTAATTAAAGCGAGGTTATATAAATTTAAATCAAATATTAAAATAATACAATATATATTTTCAAATTAGTCAAACTTTTTATATTTGCCACAACTAATAATCCTATATATGTATAAAATATATTGAGGATTAATTTAGTACAATATTTTAAAATACATTTAAAATTATATACAATATTTTATATAAATTAAAGAGATAGCAGTAATCGTTTACATTTTATATATTTTTATATAATTTTTATACCCACCATCAAAAAAGATGGGGGGTATATTGTTTTTGTCATTTCGTTTGTAACATATCGAAATATTCGTCTAAGACCTATAAAAGTATACATATTCTGGGTCCTTATTAGATTTTAAGACAATCTAGCCATGTCCGTTCGCCTGTTTGTCTGTCCGTATTGAAAATGGGCAATATTGGTCAACGATTTCGCCTAGCTCCCATATAAGGTCCCCTTCAGAAAATGACTTTAAAGCTCATAACTGGCTAAAGAAAGCATATATAGCGGTGAAATTCGGCACAAACATGTTTTATAAGAACCTTAATCTCTTTGTAAAATTTTATAAGGATCGGCCCATAAATAACCCTACCCGCCATATAAGGTCTCCTTCAGAAAATTATTTTAACGCTCATAACTATCTAGAGGAAGCATATATATAGCGGTGAAACTCGTCATAAACATGTTTTATAGAAACCTAAATCGCTTTGTAAAATTTTATAAGGATCCGCCTATAAATGACCCTACCCGCCATATAAGGTCCCCTTCAGAAAATGACTTTAACGCTCATAACTGGCTAAAGGAAGCATATATGGCGGTGAAATTCGGCATAAACATGTTTTATAAAAACCGGTCCATAATTGACCCTACCCGCCATATAAGGGCCTTTTCTGAAAATAACTTTAACCCTCATAACTGTATAAAAGAAGCATCTATAGTAGTGAAATTCTGCAAAAAGTTGTTTTATAGGAACCTAAATCTCTTTGTAAAATTGTATAAGGATCGGCCCATAATTGACCCTACCCGCAATATAAGGTCCCCTTCAGAAAATTACTTTAAAGCTCATATCTGGATTTTATGAGGATCGGTACATAATTGACCCTAGCCCCCATATAAGGTACCCTTCAGAAAATGACTTTTACTCTCAGTACTGCCTTAAAAGTACGGATACAGCGTTAACACTTGACGCAAATATGTTTCATACAAGGCAAAATCTCTCTACCAAATTTTTTGAAGACCCGTTCATAATTGACCCTAAACTCCACATAAGGTCCCCTTTAGAAAATTACTTTAACGCTATACTGGCTTAAAAAACTAGTATAGCGATGAAATTCGACATTCATAAATAAGTTTTTTACACGACAAAATCTATCTGCCAAATTTTATGAGGGTCGGTTTATAATTGACCGTACCCCCATATAAAGTCCCCTTAAAAAAATTACGTAAACGATAACTGTCTTAAAATACAAGTACAGCGAAGAAATTCGAGATAACTAAGATTATTACAAGCCAAAATTTCTCTATCAAATTTTATGAAGATCGGTTCATAATTGATCAGAAAATTACTTTAACGCTCACAACTTGCTTAATAATAGCAGTGTAGTGGTGAAATTAATCATAAACAAGTTTCATAGCAACAAAAATATCTCTAAAGGAACTATTCCAAAAATCACTGTCTATACTAATTTCTGATAGTAAAATCCAGTACATATCAAATAAATGAGAAGACCTTCCAAAATTTACTTTAATTTTACGGCACAAAATTTGATGATGGGTATAGAAGATTCGGCATGGCCGAATATAACACTCTTACTTGTTAAATATTAGTTTTATAATTTCTTTATTTTAGAAATATTATATATCGAGACACTTTATTCAAAAAGTGCGAACTCATCTTATTTATTTAAAGTGGGCTTAAACCAGGCATGGCAAATTCAGCACCTTAGCACCTTTTTTATCAATACTTTTTCGAAATACGCTACCAAAACGACATTTCCGACACTTTCTCTAATTTATATACTTTTGTTATGTCCACATAGTTGTCAGTAGACCAGTCTAGTCTAGTCCTATAGTCTAGTCTATAGTCTAGTCTATAGTCTAGTCTATAGTCTAGTCTATAGTCTAGTCTATAGTCTAGTCTATAGTCTAGTCTATAGTCTAGTCTATAGTCTAGTCTATAGTCTAGTCTATAGTCTATAGTCTAGTCTATAGTCTAGTCTATAGTCTAGTCTATAGTCTAGTCTATAGTCTAGTCTATAGTCTAGTCTATAGTCTAGTCTATAGTCTAGTCTATAGTCTAGTCTATAGTCTAGTCTATAGTCTAGTCTATAGTCTAGTCTATAGTCTAGTCTATAGTCTAGTCTATAGTCTAGTCTATAGTCTAGTCTATAGTCTAGTCTATAGTCTAGTCTATAGTCTAGTCTATAGTCTAGTCTATAGTCTAGTCTATAGTCTAGTCTATAGTCTAGTCTATAGTCTAGTCTATAGTCTAGTCTATAGTCTAGTCTATAGTCTAGTCTATAGTCTAGTCTATAGTCTAGTCTATAGTCTAGTCTATAGTCTAGTCTATAGTCTAGTCTATAGTCTAGTCTATAGTCTAGTCTATAGTCTAGTCTATAGTCTAGTCTATAGTCTAGTCTATAGTCTAGTCTATAGTCTAGTCTATAGTCTAGTCTATAGTCTAGTCTATAGTCTAGTCTATAGTCTAGTCTATAGTCTAGTCTATAGTCTAGTCTATAGTCTAGTCTATAATCTAGTCTATAGTCTAGTCTATAGTCTAGTCTATAGTCTAGTCTATAGTCTAGTCTATAGTCTAGTCTATAGTCTAGTCTATAGTCTAGTCTATAGTCTAGTCTATAGTCTAGTCTATAGTCTAGTCTATAGTCTAGTCTATAGTCTAGTCTATAGTCTAGTCTATAGTCTAGTCTATAGTCTAGTCTATAGTCTAGTCTATAGTCTAGTCTATAGTCTAGTCTAAAATCAAATCTTTTGAAAGCATGTCCCATGAAGTTAAATTGTATGAAAACACTTAAAAAATTTGTAACATTTCATAAAATATTTTAATCACATTATGACCCTAAAAGAACAATTCTAAATTAAAAATTTAAAACCACATTGTATTGGAAACAAAAATTTTATTACCCACATAATAAAATAAAATAAATAAATAATAAAATTCTGAAAATTTAAGAAAAAAGACGACGACTTTATTTTTGTTTTTTGAGAAATTTTTACAGCAATAAAACATAAAATTTTCTGTTTTTTATAACCGAAATCAATAAAACATATAATATTTGAATAGTTACTACAATAAACCACAAACATTTATTTAAAGGAAATTTACTACTAAATTAAGAACACAAAAATAAACAGACAATGAAAACACATATTTATTATTATTATTTTCTAAAACAACATGATTTGAATAATTTATCAAAAAAAATTAAAACGGAAACGAAAGAAAAAACAATTTAATACGATTTGCTAAGTCTTCACTCTATAGCACTTCTATGTAAATTAACCATGATAAAAATCTTCATTTCATTTCGCATTTTATTATTAAAATCGATTTTATATTCAAGCTCGTTTTTTGTTCATAAATTATATATTTTTTCTTATTTTTATATATTTTGCCATAACATTATTATAATAAATACAAAAAAATATATAAAGAAAAAAACGGTAACAAAAAAGGGAAACTACTTTGAATAATGAAACATGTAGAAATATTGTAGTCAAATGCAACAAATGAACAAAAATTTCAATAATACTTGGAATAAGAATAAATTCTAACACCTACACATTTGGCGAAATACCCGATAGTTTTAAGAGGCTAGAATGTATCCTTT
>NW_023997761.1:0-18066 GCF_015586225.1 Lucilia sericata
GCATAATGAATTTTTACAAAAATTGGATAGATCGGTATATATTGGTACAGGTTTAAAAATGCGGTAATTAAGGCCCCGATATGGTTGCAAATAACTTTTATAGTTTTCATGTTATAACAGTCGTTTATACATCTTTTTATTGCATTAGTTGCCATTTGTTTGGTATATAATTTATTGCATAATGTATTTTTAGAAATGCCAATTGGATAGATCGATAGAATTTTTCCCAGGTTTAAAAATGCGGTAATTTGAGGTTCCGATATGGTTGTGAATACTTTGACAGTTTTCATGCTATGACAGTCATTTATGCATCATTTTAAAGCATTAGTTGCACTTTGTTTTTGGTATAATTTGTGGCATAATGAATTTTCTAAAAAATTGGATTAGATCGGTATATTATTGTACAGTTTAAAAAATGCGGGTAATTTAAGGCCCCGATATGGTTGCAAATAACTTTATAGTTTTCATGTTATAACAGTCGTTTATACATCTTTTTATTGCATTTTAGTTGCCATTTGCTTTGGTATATAATTTATTGCATAATGTATTTTTAGAAGATGGCCAATTGGATAGATCGATAGAATTATTTTCCAGGTTAAAAACGGGGTAATTTGAGGTTCCGATATGGTGTGAATTACATTGACAGTTTTCATGCTATGACAGTCATTATGCATCAGTTTAGAGCATTATGATTGCACTTTAATTGGTATATCATTTGTGGCATAATGGGTTTTTAAAAAATTGGTCAATTTGATGGATCGGTAGAATTATTGTTCTATGTTTAAAAACGCGGTAATTTGAGGTTCCGATATGGTGCAAATAATTGACAGTTTTATGCTAGGGCATTAGTTTACGCACCATTTAAAGCATTACAGTTGCACTTTATTTTGGTGTATTAATTTGTGGCATAATTTTATAGTTTCAGTTTAACGTCGTTAATATCTTTTATGCATTATAGTTGCCATTTGCTTTGGTATATAATTTTTCCATAATTATTTTTGGAAAATGGCCAATGGATTCGGTAGATATTAGTAGAATTATTTTCACAGCTTTAAAAACGCGGTAGTTTGAGGTTCGATATGGCTGCAATAACTTTGACAGTTTTCACGGCTATGACAGTCATTATGCATTTTAAAGCATTATGATTGCACTTTAATATGGTATATCATTTGTAGCATAATGTTTTTACAAATGGTCAATGGATAGATCGGGTAGAATTATGTTCTATGTTAATAAAAGCAGTAATCTGAGGTTCCGATATGGTTTGGCAGTTTTCTGCTAGGACAGTCGTTTATGCACCTTTTAGCATTAAATTGCCATTGTTTTTGGTATATAATTTATTGCATAATGTATTTTAGAAAATGGCCAATTGGATATGGACATAGGATCAGGTTTAGATTATTTTTCCAGGTTTAAAAAGGCGGTAATTTGAGGTTCCGATATGGTTGAATAACTTTGACAGTTTTCATGCTATGACAGTCATTTATGCATCATTTTAAAGCATTATGATTGCACTTTACTTTTTGGTGTATAATTTGTGGCATAATGAATTTTACAAAAGTTGGATAGATCGGATATTTATTGGTACATGCGGTAATTCAAGGCTCCGATATGGTTGCAAATAACTTTTATAGTTTCATGTTATAACCAGTCGTTTATATATCTTTTTATTGCATTATAGTTGCCATTTGTTTGGTATATAATTTATTGCATAATATATTTTTAGAAAATTGCCAATTGGATAGATCGGTAGAATTATTTTCACAGCTTTAAAAAGGCGGTAATTTGAGGTTCCGATATGGTTGCAAATAACATTAACAGTTTTCATGCTATGACAGTCATTTATGCTTCATTTTAAAGCATTATGATTGCACTTTAATATGGTTATAATTTGTAGCATAATGTGTGTTTTTACTAATTGGTGAATTTGATAGATCGGTAGAATTATTGTTCTATGTTTAATAAACGGGTAATCTGAGGTTCCGATATGGCTGCAATTAACTTTGGCAGTTTTCGTGCTAGGACAGTCGTTTATGCACCATTTTAAAGCATTAAATTGCCATTTGCTTTGGTATATAATTTATTGCATAATGTATTTTTGGAAAACGGCCAATTGGATAAATCGGTAGAATTATTTTCCCAGGTTTAAAAACGCGGTAATTTGAGGTTCCGATATGGTTGTGAATAACTTTGACAGTTTTCATGCTATGACAGTCATTTATGCATCATTTTAAAGCATTACAGTTGCACTTTGTTTTTTGTGTATAATTTGTGGCATAATGAATTTTTACAAAAATTGGATAGATCGGTATATTTATTGGTACAGGTTTAAAAATGCGGTAATTTAAGGCCCCGATATGGTTGCAAATAACTTTTATAGTTTTCATGTTATAACAGTCGTTTATACATCTTTTTATTGCATTTTAGTTGCCATTTGTTTTGGTATACAATCTATTGCATAATGTATTTTTAGAAGATGGCCAATTGGATAGATCGATAGAATTATTTTCCCAGGTTTAAAAAGGCGGTAATTTGAGGTTCCGATATGGTTGTGAATTACTTTGACAGTTTTTCATGCTATGACAGTCATTTATGCATCAGTTTAGAGCATTATGATTGCACTTTAATTTGGTATATCATTTGTGGCATAATGTGTTCGTCTAAAAAATGGTCAATTTGATGGATCGGTAGAATTATTGTTCTATGTTTAAAAACGCGGTAATTTGAGGTTCCGATATGGTTGCAAATAACTTTGACAGTTTTCATGCTAGGGCATTAGTTTACGCATCATTTTAAAGCATTACAGTTGCACTTTATTTTGGTGTATAATTTGTGGCATAATGAATTTTTACAAAAATTGGATAGATCGGTATATTATTGGTACAGGTTCAAAAATGCGGTAATTTAAGGCTCCGATATGGTTGCAAATACCTTTTATAGTTTTCATGTTATAACAGTCGTTTATATATCTTTTTATTGCATTATAGTTGCCATTTGCTTTGGCATATAACTTATTCCATAATGTATTTTTGGAAAATGGCCAATTGGATAGATCGGTAGAATTATTTTCACAGCTTTAAAAACGCGGGTAGTTTGAGGTTCCGATATGGCTGCAAATAACATTGACAGTTTTCACGCTATGACAGTCATTTATGCATCATTTTAAAGCATTATGATTGCACTTTAATATGGTATATCATTTGTAGCATAATGTGTATTTTTTACAAATTGGTCAATTTGATAGATCGGTAGAATTATGTTCTATGTTTAATAAACGCAGTAATCTGAGGTTCCGATATGGTTGCAATTAACTTTGGCAGTTTTCGTGCTAGGACAGTCGTTTATGCACCATTTTTAAGCATTAAAATTGCCATTTGTTTTGGTATATAATTTATTGCATAATGTATTTTTAGAAAATGGCCAATTGGATAGATCGGTAGAATTATTTTCCCAGGTTTAAAAAGGCGGTAATTTGAGGTTCCGATATGGTTGTGAATAACTTTGACAGTTTTCATGCTATGACAGTCATTTATGCATCATTTTAAGCATTATGATTGCACTTTAATTTGGTATATCATTTGTGGCACAATGTGTTCGTCTAAAAAATGGTCAATTTGAAGGATCGGTAGAATTATTGTTCTATGTTTAAAAACGCGGTAATTTGAGGTTCCGATATGGTTGCAAATAACTTTGACAGTTTCTCATGCTAGGGCAATAGTTTATGCATCATTTTAAAGCATTACAGTTGCACTTTATTTTGGTGTATAATTTGTGGCATAATGAAATTTTACAAAAATTGGATAGATCGGTATATTTATTGGTACAGGTTCAAAAATGCGGTAATTAAGGCTCCGATATGGTTGCAAATAACTTTTATAGTTTTCATGTTATAACAGTCGTTTATATATCTTTTTATTGCATTATAGTTGCCATTTGCTTTCGGTATATAACTTATTCCATAATGTATTTTTGGAAAATGGCCAATTGGATAGATCGGTAGATAGAATTATTTTCACAGCTTTAAAAACGCGGGTAGTTTGAGGTTCCGATATGGCTGCAAATAACATTGACAGTTTTCACGCTATGACAGTCATTTATGCATCATTTTAAAGCATTATGATTGCACTTTAATATGGTATATCATTTGTAGCATAATGTGTATTTTTACAAATTGGTCAATTTGATAGATCGGTAGAATTATTGTTCTATGTTTAATAAAGCAGTAATCTGAGGTTCCGATATGGTTGCAATTAACTTTGGCAGTTTTCGTGCTAGGACAGTCGTTTATGCACCATTTTAAAGCATTAAAATTGCCATTTGTTTTGGTATATAATTTATTGCATAATGTATTTTTAGAAAATGGCCAATTGGATAGATCGGTAGAATTATTTTTCCCAGGTTTAAAAGGCGGTAATTTGAGGTTCCGATATGGTTGTGAATAACTTTGACAGTTTTCATGCTATGACAGTCATTTATGCATCATTTTAAAGCATTATGATTGCACTTTAATTTGGTATATCATTTGTGGCACAATGTGTTCGTCTAAAAAATGGTCAATTTGAAGGATCGGTTAGAATTATTGTTCTATGTTTAAAAACGCGGTAATTTGAGGTTCCGATATGGTTGCAAATAACTTTGACAGTTTTCATGCTAGGGCAATGTTTATGCATCATTTTAAAGCATTACAGTGCACTTTATTTTGTGTATAATTGTGGCTAATGAATTTTTACAAAAGTTGGATAGATCGGTATATTTATTGGTACAGGTTTAAAATGCGGTACATTCAAGGCTCCGATATGGTTGCAAATAACTTTTATAGTTTTCATGTTATAACAGTCGTTTATATATCTTTTTATTGCTTTTATAGTTGCCATTTGTTTGGTATATAATTTATTGCATAATATATTTTTAGAAATGGCCAATTGGATAGATCGGATAGAATTATTTTCACCAGCTTTAAAAAGGCGGTAATTTAGGAGCGGTTCCGATATGGTTGCAAATACATTGACAGTTTTCATGCTATGACAGTTCATTTTATGCCTTCATTTTAAAGCATTATGATTGCACTTTAATATGGTATATAATTTGTTAGCATAATGTGTGTTTTTACTAATTGTGAATTTGATAGATCGGTAGTTTAGAATTATTGTTCCAGGTTTAAAAACGCGGTAATTTGAGGTTCCGATATGGTTGTGAATAACTTTGACAGTTTTCATGCTATGACAGTCATTTATGCATCATTTTAAAGCATTACAGTTGCACTTTGTTTTTGTGTATAATTTGTGGCATAATGAATTTTTACAAAATTGGATAGATCGGTATATTTATTGGTACAGGTTTAAAAATGCGGTAATTTAAGGCCCCGATATGGTTGCAAATAACTTTTATAGTTTTCATGTTATAACAGTCGTTTATACATCTTTTTATTGCATTTTAGTTGCCATTTGTTTTGGTATACAATCTATTGCATAATGTATTTTTAGAAGATGGCCAATTGGATAGATCGATAGAATTATTTTCCCAGGTTTAAAAAGGCGGTAATTTGAGGTTCCGATATGGTTGTGAATTACTTTGACAGTTTTCATGCTATGACAGTCATTTATGCATCAGTTTAGAGCATTATGATTGCACTTTAATTTGGTATATCATTTGTGGCATAATGTGTTCGTCTAAAAAATGGTCAATTTGATGGATCGGTAGAATTATTGTTCTATGTTTAAAAACGCGGTAATTTGAGGTTCCGATATGGTTGCAAATAACTTTGACAGTTTTCATGCTAGGGCATTAGTTTACGCATCATTTTAAAGCATTACAGTTGCACTTTATTTTGGTGTATAATTTGTGGCATAATGAATTTTTACAAAAATTGGATAGATCGGTATATTTATTGGTACAGGTTCAAAAATGCGGTAATTTAAGGCTCCGATATGGTTGCAAATACCTTTTATAGTTTTCATGTTATAACAGTCGTTTATATATCTTTTTATTGCATTATAGTTGCCATTTGCTTTGGTATATAACTTATTCCATAATATATTTTTGGAAAATGGCCAATTGGATAGATCGGTAGAATTATTTTCACAGCTTTAAAAACGCGGTAGTTTGAGGTTCCGATATGGCTGCAAATAACATTGACAGTTTTCACGCTATGACAGTCATTTATGCATCATTTTAAAGCATTATGATTGCACTTTAATATGGTATATCATTTGTAGCATAATGTGTATTTTTACAAATTGGTCAATTTGATAGATCGGTAGAATTATTGTTCTATGTTTAATAAACGCAGTAATCTGAGGTTCCGATATGGTTGCAATTAACTTTGGCAGTTTTCGTGCTAGGACAGTCGTTTATGCACCATTTTAAAGCATTAAAATTGCCATTTGTTTTGGTATATAATTTATTGCATAATGTATTTTTAGAAAATGGCCAATTGGATAGATCGGTAGAATTATTTTCCCAGGTTTAAAAAGGCGGTAATTTGAGGTTCCGATATGGTTGTGAATAACTTTGACAGTTTTCATGCTATGACAGTCATTTATGCATCATTTTAAAGCATTATGATTGCACTTTAATTTGGTATATCATTTGTGGCACAATGTGTTCGTCTAAAAATGGTCAATTTGAAGGATCGGTAGAATTATTGTTCTATGTTTAAAAACGCGGTAATTTGAGGTTCCGATATGGTTGCAAATAACTTTGACAGTTTTCATGCTAGGGCAATAGTTTATGCATCATTTTAAAGCATTACAGTTGCACTTTATTTTGGTGTATAATTTGTGGCATAATGAATTTTTACAAAAATTGGATAGATCGGTATATTTATTGGTACAGGTTCAAAAATGCGGTAATTTAAGGCTCCGATATGGTTGCAAATAACTTTTATAGTTTTCATGTTATAACAGTCGTTTATATATCTTTTTATTGCATTATAGTTGCCATTTGCTTTGGTATATAACTTATTCCATAATGTATTTTTGGAAAATGGCCAATTGGATAGATCGGTAGAATTATTTTCACAGCTTTAAAAACGCGGTAGTTTGAGGTTCCGATATGGCTGCAAATAACATTGACAGTTTTCACGCTATGACAGTCATTTATGCATCATTTTAAAGCATTATGATTGCACTTTAATATGGTATATCATTTGTAGCATAATGTGTATTTTTAAAATTGGTCAATTTGATAGATCGGTAGAATTATTGTTCTATGTTTAAAAACTGCGGTAATTTGAGGTTCCGATATGGTTGCAAATAACTTTGACAGTTTTCATGCTAGGGCAATAGTTTATGCATCATTTTAAAGCATTACAGTTGCACTTTATTTTGGTGTATAATTTGTGGCATAATGAATTTTTACAAAAGTTGGATAGATCGGTATATTATTGGTACAGGTTTAAAAATGCGGTAATTCAAGGCTCCGATATGGTTGCAAATAACTTTTATAGTTTTCATGTTATAACAGTCGTTTATATATCTTTTTATTGCATTATAGTTGCCATTTGTTTTGGTATATAATTTATTGCATAATATATTTTTAGAAAATTGCCAATTGGATAGATCGGTAGAATTATTTTCACAGCTTTAAAAAGGCGGTAATTTGAGGTTCCGATATGGTTGCAAATAACATTGACAGTTTTCATGCTATGACAGTCATTTATGCTTCATTTTAAAGCATTATGATTGCACTTTAATATGGTATATAATTTGTAGCATAATGTGTGTTTTTACTAATTGGTGAATTTGATAGATCGGTAGAATTATTGTTCTATGTTTAATAAACGCGGTAATCTGAGGTTTCCGATATGGCTGCAATTAACTTTGGCAGTTTTCGTGCTAGGACAGTCGTTTATGCACCATTTTAAAGCATTAAAATTGCCATTTGCTTTGGTATATAATTTATTGCATAATGTATTTTTGGAAAACGGCCAATTGGATAAATCGGTAGAATTATTTTCCCAGGTTTAAAAACGCGGTAATTTGAGGTTCCGATATGGTTGTGAATAACTTTGACAGTTTTCATGCTATGACAGTCATTTATGCATCATTTTAAAGCATTACAGTTGCACTTTGTTTTTGTGTATAATTTGTGGCATAATGAATTTTTACAAAAATTGGATAGATCGGTATATTTATTGGTACAGGTTTAAAAATGCGGTAATTTAAGGCCCCGATATGGTTGCAAATAACTTTTATAGTTTTCATGTTATAACAGTCGTTTATACATCTTTTATTGCATTTTAGTTGCCATTTGTTTTGGTATACAATCTATTGCATAATGTATTTTTAGAAGATGGCCAATTGGATAGATCGATAGAATTATTTTCCCAGGTTTAAAAAGGCGGTAATTTGAGGTTCCGATATGGTTGTGAATTACTTTGACAGTTTTCATGCTATGACAGTCATTTATGCATCAGTTTAGAGCATTATGATTGCACTTTAATTTGGTATATCATTTGTGGCATAATGTGTTCGTCTAAAAAATGGTCAATTTGATGGATCGGTTAGAATTATTGTTCTATGTTTAAAAACGCGGTAATTTGAGGTTCCGATATGGTTGCAAATAACTTTGACAGTTTTCATGCTAGGGCAATAGTTTACGCATCATTTTAAAGCATTACAGTTGCACTTTATTTTGGTGTATAATTTGTGGCATAATGAATTTTACAAAATTGGATAGATCGGTATATTTATTGGTACAGGTTCAAAAATGCGGTAATTTAAGGCTCCGATATGGTTGCAAATAACTTTTATAGTTTTCATGTTATAACAGTCGTTTATATATCTTTTTATTGCATTATAGTTGCCATTGCTTTGGTATATAACTTATTCCATAATGTATTTTTGGAAAATGGCCAATTGGATAGATCGGTAGAATTATTTCACAGCTTTAAAAACGCGGTAGTTTGAGGTTCCGATATGGCTGCAAATAACATTGACAGTTTTCACGCTATGACAGTCATTTATGCATCATTTTAAAGCATTATGATTGCACTTTAATATGGTATATCATTGTAGCATAATGTGTATTTTTACAAATTGGTCAATTTGATAGATCGGTAGAATTATTGTTCTATGTTTAATAAACGCAGTAATCTGAGGTTCCGATATGGTTGCAATTAACTTTGGCAGTTTTCGTGCTAGGACAGTCGTTTATGCACCATTTTAAAGCATTAAAATTGCCATTTGTTTTGGTATATAATTTATTGCATAATGTATTTTTAGAAAATGGCCAATTGGATAGATCGGTAGAATTATTTTCCCAGGTTTAAAAAGGCGGTAATTTGAGGTTCCGATATGGTTTGCAAATAACTTTGACAGTTTTCATGCTAGGGCAATAGTTTATGCATCATTTTAAAGCATTACAGTTGCACTTTATTTTGGTTGTATAATTTGTGGCATAATGAATTTTTACAAAAGTTGGATAGATCGGTATATTTATTGGTACAGGTTTAAAATGCGGTAATTCAAGGCTCCGATATGGTTGCAAATAACTTTTATAGTTTTCATGTTATAACAGGTCGTTTATATATCTTTTATTGCATTATAGTTGCCATTTGTTTTGGTATATAATTTATTGCATAATATATTTTTAGAAAATGGCCAATTGGATAGATCGGTAGAATTATTTTCACAGCTTTAAAAAGGCGGTAATTTGAGGTTCCGATATGGTTGCAAATAACATTGACAGTTTTCATGCTATGACAGTCATTTATGCTTCATTTTAAAGCATTATGATTGCACTTTAATATGGTATATAATTTGTAGCATAATGTGTGTTTTTACTAATTGGTGAATTTGATAGATCGGTTAGAATTATTGTTCTATGTTTAATAAACGCGGTAATCTGAGGTTCCGATATGGCTGCAATTAACTTTGGCAGTTTTCGTGCTAGGACAGTCGTTTATGCACCATTTTAAAGCATTAAAATTGCCATTTGCTTTGGTATATAATTTATTGCATAATGTATTTTTGGAAAACGGCCAATTGGATAAATCGGTAGAATTATTTTCCCAGGTTTAAAAACGCGGGTAATTTGAGGTTCCGATATGGTTGTGAATAACTTTGACAGTTTTCATGCTATGACAGTCATTTATGCATCATTTTAAAGCATTACAGTTGCACTTTGTTTTTGTGTATAATTTGTGGCATAATGAATTTTTACAAAAATTGGATAGATCGGTATATTTATTGGTACAGGTTTAAAAATGCGGTAATTTAAGGCCCCGATATGGTTGCAAATAACTTTTATAGTTTTCATGTTATAACAGTCGTTTATACATCTTTTTATTGCATTTTAGTTGCCATTTGTTTTGGTATACAATCTATTGCATAATGTATTTTTAGAAGATGGCCAATTGGATAGATCGATAGAATTATTTTCCCAGGTTTTAAAAAGGCGGTTAATTTGAGGTTCCGATATGGTTGTGAATTACTTTGACAGTTTTCATGCTATGACAGTCATTTATGCATCAGTTTAGAGCATTATGATTGCACTTTAATTTGGTATATCATTTGTGGCATAATGTGTTCGTCTAAAAATGGTCAATTTGATGGATCGGTAGAATTATTGTTCTATGTTTAAAAACGCGGTGTAATTTGAGGTTCCGATATGGTTGCAAATAACTTTGACAGTTTCATGCTAGGGCATAGTTTACGCATCATTTTAAAGCATTACAGTTGCACTTTATTTTGGTGTATAATTTGTGGCATAATGAATTTTTACAAAAATTGGATAGATCGGTATATTTATTGGTACAGGTTCAAAAATGCGGTAATTTAAGGCTCCGATATGGTTGCAAATACCTTTTATAGTTTTCATGTTATAACAGTCGTTATATATCTTTTTATTGCATTATAGTTGCCATTTGCTTTGGTATATAACTTATTCCATAATGTATTTTTGGAAAATGGCCAATTGGATAGATCGGTTAGAATTATTTTCACAGCTTTAAAAACGCGGGTAGTTTGAGGGTTCCGATATGGCTGCAAATAACATTGACAGTTTTCACGCTATGACAGTCATTTATGCATCATTTTAAAGCATTATGATTGCACTTTAATATGGTATATCATTTGTAGCATAATGTGTATTTTTACAAATTGGTCAATTTGATAGATCGGTAGAATTATTGTTCTATGTTTAATAAACGCAGTAATCTGAGGTTCCGATATGGTTGCAATTAACTTTGGCAGTTTTCGTGCTAGGACAGTCGTTTATGCACCATTTTAAAGCATTAAAATTGCCATTTGTTTTGGTATATAATTTATTGCATAATGTATTTTTAGAAAATGGCCAATTGGATAGATCGGTAGAATTATTTTCCCAGGTTTAAAAGGCGGTAATTTGAGGTTCCGATATGGTTGTGAATAACTTTGACAGTTTTCATGCTATGACAGTCATTTATGCATCATTTTAAAGCATTATGATTGCACTTTAATTTGGTATATCATTTGTGGCACAATGTGTTCGTCTAAAAAATGGTCAATTTGAAGGATCGGTAGAATTATTGTTCTATGTTAAAAACGCGGTAATTTGAGGTTCCGATATGGTTGCAAATAACTTTGACAGTTTTCATGCTAGGGCAATAGTTTATGCATCATTTTAAAGCATTACAGTTGCACTTTATTTTGGTGTATAATTTGTGGCATAATGAATTTTTACAAAAGTTGGATAGATCGGTATATTTATTGGTACAGGTTTAAAAATGCGGTAATTCAAGGCTCCGATATGGTTGCAAATAACTTTTATAGTTTCATGTTATAACAGTCGTTTATATATCTTTTTATTGCATTATAGTTGCCATTTGTTTTGGTATATAATTTATTGCATAATATATTTTTAGAAAATTGCCAACTGGATAGATCGGTAGAATTATTTTCACAGGTTTAAAAAGGCGGTAATTTGAGGTTCCGATATGGTTGCAAATAACATTGACAGTTTTCATGCTATGACAGTCATTTATGCATCATTTTAGAGCATTACAGTTGCACTTTGTTTTTGTGTATAATTTGTGGCATAATGAATTTTTACAAAAATTGGATAGATCGGTATATTTATTGGTACAGGTTTAAAAATGCGGTAATTTAAGGCCCCGATATGGTTGCAAATAACTTTTATAGTTTTCATGCTAACAGTCGTTTATACATCTTTTTATTGCATTTTAGTTGCCATTTGTTTTGGTATATAATTTATTGCATAATGTATTTTTAGAAGATGGCCAATTGGATAGATCGATAGAATTATTTTCCCAGGTTTAAAAAGGCGGTAATTTGAGGTTCCGTTATGGTTGTGAATTACTTTGACAGTTTTCATGCTATGACAGTCATTTATGCATCATTTTAAAGCATTATGATTGCACTTTAATATGGTATATAATTTGTAGCATAATGTGTTTTTACAAATTGGTCAATTTGATAGATCGGTAGAATTATTGTTCTATGTTTAATAAAAGCAGTAATCTGAGGTTCCGATATGGTTGCAATTAACTTTGGCAGTTTTCGTGCTAGGACAGTTTATGCACCATTTTAAAGCATTAAAATTGCCATTTGTTTTGGTATATAATTTATTGCATAATGTATTTTAAGAAAATGGCCAATTGGATAGATCGGTAGAATTATTTTCCCAGGTTTAAAAAGCGGTAATTTGAGGTTCCGATATGGTTGTGAATAACTTTGACAGTTTTCATGCTAGGACAGTCATTTATGCATCATTTTAAAGCATTAATTGCACTTTTTTGGTATATATTTTGGCATAATGTGTTTTTAAAAACGGCCAATTGGATCGGTGTAGAATTATTTTCAGGTTTAAAAAGGCGGTAATTTGAGGTTCCGATATGGTTGCAAATAACTTTGACAGTTTTCATGCTATGAATCATTTATGCATCATTTTAAAGCATTACAGTTGCACTTTGCTTTGTGTATAATTTGTGGCATAATGAATTTTACAAAATTGGATAGATCGGTATATTTATTGGTACAGGTTTAAAAATGCGGTAATTTAAGGCCCCGATATGGTTGCAAATAACTTTTATAGTTTTCATGTTATAACGTTTATACATCTTTATATTGCATTTTAGTTGCCATTTGTTTTGGTATATAATTTATTGCATAATGTATTTTTAGAAGATGGCCAATTGGATAGATCGATAGAATTATTTTCCCAGGTTTAAAAAGGCGGTAATTTGAGGTTCCGATATGGTTGTGAATTACTTTGACAGTTTTCATGCTATGACAGTCATTTATGCATCAGTTTAGAGCATTATGATTGCACTTTAATTTGGTATATCATTTGTGGCATAATGTGTTCGTCTAAAAAATGGTCAATTTGATGGATCGGTAGAATTATTGTTCTATGTTTAAAAAACGCGGTAATTTGAGGTTCCGATATGGTTGCAAATAACTTTGACAGTTTTCATGCTAGGGCATTAGTTTAGCATCATTTTAAAGCATTACAGTTGCACTTATTTTGGTGTATAATTTGTGGCATAATGAATTTTTTACAAAAATTGGATAGATCGGTTATATTTATGGTACAGGTTCAAAAATGCGGTAATTTAGGCTCCGATATGGTTGCAAATACCTTTTATAGTTTTTCATGTTATAACAGTGTTTATATATCTTTTTATTGCATTATAGTTGCCATTTGCTTGGGCTATATAACTTATTCCATAACTGTATTTTTGGAAAATGGCCAATTGGATAGATCGGTAGAATTATTTTCACAGCTTTAAAAACGCGGTAGTTGAGGTTCGATATGGCTGCAAATAACATTGAAGTTTTTCACGCTATGACAGTCATTTATGCATCATTTTAAAGCATTATGATTGCACTTAATATGGTATATCATTTGTAGCATAATGTGTATTTTTACAAATTGGTCAATTTGATAGATCGGTTTAGAATTATTGTTCTATGTTTAATAAACGCAGTAATCTGAGGTTTCCGATATGGTTGCCATTAACTTTGGCAGTTTTCGTGCTAGACAGTCGTTTATGCACCATTTTAAAGCATTAAAATTGCCATTTGTTTTGGTATATAATTTATTGCATAATGTATTTTTAGAAATGGCCAATTGGATAGATCGGGTAGAATTATTTTCCCAGGTTTTAAAAAGGCGGGTAATTTGAGGTTCCGATATGGTTGTGAATAACTTTGACAGTTTTCATGCTATGACAGTCATTTATGCATCATTTTAAGCATTATGATTGCACTTTAATTTGGTATATCATTTGTGGCACAATGTGTTCGTCTAAAAAATGGTCAATTTGAAGGATCGGTTAGAATATTGTTCTATGTTTAAAAACGCGGTAATTTGAGGTTCCGATATGGTGCAAATAACTTTGACAGTTTTCATGCTAGGGCAATAGTTTATGCATCATTTTAAAGCATTACAGTTGCACTTTATTTTGGTGTATAATTTGTGGCATAATGAATTTTTACAAAAGTTGGATAGATCGGTATATTTATTGGTACAGGTTTAAAAATGCGGTAATTCAAGGCTCCGATATGGTTGCAAATAACTTTTATAGTTTTCATGTTATAACAGTCGTTTATATATCTTTTTATTGCATTATAGTTGCCATTTGTTTTGGTATATAATTTATTGCATAATATATTTTTAGAAAATTGCCAATTGGATAGATCGGTAGAATTATTTTCACAGCTTTAAAAAGGCGGTAATTTGAGGTTCCGATATGGTTGCAAATAATGACAGTTTTCATGCTATGACAGTCATTTATGCATCATTTTAAAGCATTATGATTGCACTTTAATATGGTATATAATTTGTAGCATAATGTGTGTTTTTACAAATTGGTCAATTTGATAGATCGGTAGAATTATTGTTCTATGTTTAATAAAAGCAGTAATCTGAGGTTCCGATATGGTTGCAATTAATTTGTTTTGGTATATAATTTATTGCATAACGTGTTTTAAGAAAATGGCCAATTGGATAGATCGGTAGAATTATTTTCCCAGGTTTAAAAAGGCGGTAATTTGAGGTTCCGATATGGTTGTGAATAACTTTGACAGTTTTCATGCTCTGACAGTCATTTATGCATCAGTTTAGAGCATTATGATTGCACTTTAATTTGGTATATCATTTGTGGCATAATGTGTTCGTCTAAAAGATGGTCAATTTGATGGATCGGTAGAATTATTGTTCTATGTTTAAAAAGGCGGTAATTTGAGGTTCCGATATGGTTGCAAATAACTTTGACAGTTTTCATGCTAGGGCAATAGTTTATGCATCATTTTAAAGCATCACAGTTGCACTTTATTTTGGTGTATAATTTGTGGCATAATGAATTTTTACAAAAGTTGGATAGATCGGTATATTTATTGGTACAGGTTCAAAAATGCGGTAATTCAAGGCTCCGATATGGTTGCAAATAACTTTTATAGTTTTCATGTTATAACAGTCGTTTATATATCTTTTTATTGTATTTTAGTTGCCATTTGTTTTGGTATATAATTTATTGCATAATGTATTTTTAGAAGATGGCCAATTGGATAAATCCATAGAATTATTTTCCCAGGTTTAAAAAGGTGGTAATTTGAGGTTCCGATATGGTTGTGAATTACTTTGACAGTTTTCATGCTATGACAGTCATTTATGCATCAGTTTAGAGCATTATGATTGCACTTTAATTTGGTATATCATTTGTGGCATAATGTGTTCGTCTAAAAAATGGTCAATTTGATGGATCGGTAGAATTATTGTTCTATGTTTAAGAACGCGGTAATTTGAGGTTCCGATATGGTTGCAAATAACTTTGGCAGTTTTCATGCTAGGGCATTAGTTTACGCATCATTTTAAAGCATTACAGTTGCACTTTATTTTGGTGTATAATTTGTGGCATAATGAATTTTTACAAAAATTGGATAGATCGGTATATTTATTGGTACAGGTTCAAAAATGCGGTAATTTAAGGCTCCGATATGGTTGCAAATAACTTTTATAGTTTTCATGTTATAACAGTCGTTATATATATTTTTTGCATTATTATAGTTGCCATTTGCTTTGGTATATAATTTATTCCATAATATTTTTGGAAAATGGCCAATTGGATAGATCGGTAGAATTATTTTCACAGCTTTAAAAACGCGGTAGTTTGAGGTTCCGATATGGCTGCAAATAACATTGACAGTTTTCACGCTATGACAGTCATTTATGCATCATTTTAAAGCATTATGATTGCACTTTAATATGGTATATCATTTGTAGCATAATGTGTATTTTTACAAATTGGTCAATTTGATAGATCGGTAGAATTATTGTTCTATGTTTAATAAACGCAGTAATCTGAGGTTCCGATATGGTTGCAATTAACTTTGGCAGTTTTCGTGCTTGGACAGTCGTTCATGCACTATTTTAAAGCATTAAAATTGCCATTTGTTTTGGTATATAATTTATTGCATAATGTATTTTTAGAAAATGGCCAATTGGATAGATCGGTAGAATTATTTTCCCAGGTTTAAAAAGGCGGTAATTTGAGGTTACGATATGGTTGTGAATAACTTTGACAGTTTTCATGCTATGACATTCATTTATGCATCATTTTAAAGAATTATGATTGCACTTTAATTTAGTATATCATTTGCGGCACAATGTGTTCGTCTAAAAAATAGTCAATTTGAAGGATCGGTAGAATTATTATTCTATGTTTAAAAACGCGGTAATTTGAGGTTCCGATATGGTTGCAAATAACTTTGACAGTTTTCATGCTAGGGCAATAGTTTATGCATCATTTTAAAGCATTACAGTTGCACTTTATTTTGGTGTATAATTTGTGGCATAATGAATTTTTACAAAAGTTGGATAGATCGGTATATTTATTGGTACAGGTTTAAAAATGCGGTAATTTAAGGCTCCGATATGGTTGCAAATAACTTTTATAGTTTTCATGTTATAACAGTCGTTTATATATCTTTTTATTGCATTATAGTTGCCATTTGTTTTGGTATATAATTTATTGCATAATATTTTTTAAGAAAATTGCCAATTGGATAGATCGGTAGAATTATTTTCACAGCTTTAAAAAGGCGGTAATTTGAGGTTCCGATATGGTTGCAAATAACATTGACAGTTTTCATGCTATGACAGTCATTTATGCTTCATTTTAAAGCATTATGATTGCACTTTAATATGGTATATAATTTGTAGCATAATGTGTGTTTTTACTAATTGGTGAATTTGATAGATCGGTAGAATTATTGTTCTATGTTTAATAAACGCGGTAATCTGTGGTTCCGATATGGCTGCAATTAACTTTGGCAGTTTTCGTGCTAGGACAGTCGTTTATGCACCATTTTAAAGCATTAAAATTGCCATTTGTTTTGGTATATAATTTATTGCATAATGTATTTTTAGAAAACGGGCAATTGGATAAATCGGTAGAATTATTTTCCCAGGTTTAAAAACGCGGTAATTTGAGGTTCCGATATGGTTGTGAATAACTTTGACAGTTTTCATGCTATGACAGTTTAGTCGTCTTACTACATTTGTGGTTCTTAATAAGGACGCTATTTCTTCATTTGGGTGGAGTATAAGTTTACGCCTATGTTGTTCTGCTTTCATAATAATTTCCTCTGTTACTGTGTTCATGTTGAGATTTCTATGGATATCAGAGTTTCTAACGTACCATGGGGCATTCAGGATGGTCCTTAGGATTTTGTTTTGAAATCTTTTTTTTATTAAAATTATACAAAGATTTCAAAACAAAATCCTAAGGACCATCCTGAATGCCCCATGGTACGTTAGAACCACCTTTAAAGCATTGAAATTGCCATTTGTTTTGGTATATAATTTATTGCATAATGTTTTTAGAAAATGGCCAATTGGATAGATCGGTAGAATTATTTTCCCAGGTTTAAAAAGGCGGTAATTTGAGGTACCGATATGGTTGTGAATAACTTGACAGTTTTCATGCTATGACAGTCATTTATGCATCATTTTAAAGCATTATGATTGCACTTTAATTTGGTATATCATTTGTGTCACAATGTGTTCGTCTAAAAAATGGTCAATTTGAAGGATCGGTAGAATTATTGTTCTTGTTTAAAA